>NC_056726.1:500955474-501180474 GCF_019279795.1 Protopterus annectens | reverse complement strand
TTTCTCCAGCATTAAAATCTACAAAGGCATGTATTGTTAGAGGGTAAGTTTTTATTACCTGCAAAGGACTATTTAACTGCCTACTTCTAGGCAGGCTTAACGCTTTAAGAATGCTGTCTTCCTTCTGTGATACAGGCATCATTAATACTGAACTGGTGAGGAGGCTTTGCATCTATAGAAAAAAAGTTGTACATATACATATGTAAAGCTTAATTACTTTTAATGTTTACATTTAACAGTATGGTAGGAAAACAATAACTAACTGAAAAGACAACATGGCCAGTGAGGAAACACGCAACAAATAGATAAATTAGCAAGCAAACATGCCCAATTATCTCACCAAGACTGTTACCACCTCCTGATCACACAAAGCATGATATTTTTATCTTCCTTGAGCATCTAACCTGGAAAGCCATATTTTGCAGCTGCAGTTCCATTCAGCAACTAGATTCCAGACATTTGGAAAATGTACATAACAATAAGGATTTTGCTATCTTTGTTGATTAATTTAGTGAAGTTTTCTCCCTGCTTACACTGGCTAGGTCTGACTACCCACCAAATCACTACAGTCACTTGTCTGACATGACTCTTCTAATTCAGTTTTCCCACACATATAAAGTTTAATTTTTTTATTAAGTACTACCTTTTTATTTAGCTTAATTGCCATGCCTAGCCACATGGCAGGCATTCATCAGTTCCATTTTTGCTGTACTTGCATAGGAATAGAACTGTATGCTGCATACTGACTAGTGGAGTGCAAACAGAATAACAAAACATATACACTGAATTAAAGTGAAACTTTTCAATGTCAATAGCTGAATCAGGAGACAGGGACAGGACTGCTGAAAATCTATTTAGTGCTTGGTCTCTTTACATTCCATGAATGTATATACCCTGCATTCCTGGTGAAATGTCTTCGTCACCACTTGGAGAAATGTGCCATTCTTCCAGACAGCCAGAGTGATTCATGCCCTTATCAGCATTCTGGCAATGAAGGTGTTTCTACAAATGACCCTAAAGCTTGACTGGGCAATAGCATGGTACAGTACATGTATAAGGAAGGCTATTTCATTCAAGGCTTGGAGAACAGAATACAAGCCCTGGGGATTACTCCATGATTTGCTGCTGTCCTCTGTGGGCAGCATGGCATTGTGTGACCTAAACTTGCTGCCCCCACTCCCCCCAAGACAGGTATATCAATCCTTTCTAAGCTCTAGGTCAACGGAACCAGTTACAGCTGCAAAAATATATGTTGGTATACATTCTATACACTTATGGAGGACATCTATACATCAGGCTGTTAACATAAGTTTCCAAAAATACAATGCATCCTTTTTAAATTGTATTACTCAAGTTAGCACTATTACAAACAAACAAAATACTATGGCAGCCAGATGGCCCTCCCACAACAGAATTACAAGGAGCTCTTTATCAGTCCATCACCACCAATACCACAGTCCAGTCCATTAGACTGGGGATATGATACTGCCATCTCTTCCACAGTTCTGCCCCATAAGATCTTTGACAGAAAACTCCACAAAATCTAAGAAATTAAGAACTTCATTTGAAAAAAGTCTCAGAAAGCTGACCAAATCTCAGCCCTTCCTTAAAAAGAAGTGACTAGTCATATGAGGACAGGAATGTTGTGAGGATGTAGTGCTATAACAGGCACACTGTATAACTATCTCATATTTCCCAAGGCAATTCTGCTCAAGAAGTAACACAAACAAAGCAAGACTGGTGGAACACAAACACCCTGCAATTACATGTATAGCATGGATAATTGCTAGGTAAATTATACAGTGTTGATCAAAAGGTAACCAAAACAAAACTGGTCTGCTGGAGCACAGAAAGAACCAATGACTATATGTATGGCAGATCTGATTGTGAGAGAAACTTCAAAAGAGTCTACTGAGGTAGACTGAAGGGGTTGTGTGACAGCAGGTGTACATGATTAGGATGACATCAACTGCACCTTTCTGGGTTCTGTTAGTTGATTACTGGCATATACTGACCTAATATTATATCAAATAAAAGTGAAGCATGTAATAAGAACAGAAAGCATGTGACAGACAAAGAAAATTGCAGCAGTGTACACATTTTTCTTCTGTGATCAACAGTCTTGGTTGTCTTGCCAAGAAGGCTTTACTGAGGTGCCAGACCATCTTATAATGCTTGTAACATCTAGCTACTAATGTAAATGGATGGCAATCCAAACTAAGCCTACAATGAGAAGCACTTGTCAGCCCAAACTGGCTTTACCTACTTGTGTACAATATTCTAAGTATTCTTTACTGCTGATATAATGACTGGACATAGGAAAGGATATTTTGGGGGTGGGGACACCTTCCACTTATTTACAGAATTGCTAACTATAACACATATGCAGCTACTACGTCACTTAAACAACAAACAGACCTCTATGGTGGGCAAAAGGTATGACATCCACAATTAATAATCCCAGCCCGTCATAATTCTCAATTTCCAGCTTCCAAGCTTGGGACATGCATGCCTCTAGGTGGTGCATGCCATAATGTGACATACCTGCCTAGGACAGCATATCATATCATATCTGACTCCAAAGTTCCATTGTATGACCACCATACACTGAGAAAACATTAACAGAGCAAGAGACGTTCTGCAATAGATAACTGATACGGAGAATTCCAACAGTAAGGATTAAATCTCCTTGACAGATTAAAGCAACATGACAGCCAAAAGTAAAAAGCTCAGAAGGACAAGTCATAAAGCACCAAGGTGGCAGAGGAGGTCTAACTTTTGGAATTTAGGTTCAGGTTGTAATGAGTAATGAATTCATGGCAGTTAGGCAGCAATGATTAAAGTTATGAACTGCTAATGAATTTCACTCTGTACCGTTAAGTCTGATTGACCTGTTTCCACTTGTCTACTGTGTAATAAGTAATGTCTTTTAACCAGACAAGAGTCATCACACACTGTCCCACTTTACTTCCGAGAGGAAGCGCTTATGACATGCTTAGATTAATTTGCTTTACAAGTAAGCCATTAGCAATGGTGTGACTCAGTAGCATGTGACTGACAAGCAACTGTCCACAGTGGAGTCATTTCTGAAACAAACAGGATGCAGCCATAACTCTAGTGGAATGACTTTTGGCAGTAAACTTTTCTAGCAGACAGACACCCAATGACAAAAGAAAATGCAGTTAATTCAGTTATAAAGGGTTTGCTAAGGCATTGCAAGTTCTCCATACCTAAATAAAAGGAGACAAACAGTCAACCAGGGATCCTGGTGTTTATTATTAAAATTGCAATGACAAATGCTTTTCTTTGTAGGCTGGAGCACTGTTTATAAATTCTCCCATTTCTATATTTCCTATAGGTGTGTTTTTACTACTGCCACTGATAGTTTTGAAATTTTGGTAGGTGTCATCTTCTCTCCACTCGTGGACTCAATCTGATTAAAGGCAGTAGAGTCTCAGAAGTTGTTAGCCATCATTTTTTTCTTTTTCTGTGAAGTAAGAAAAACATAAAAAGTCTAATGGGGCTTACCATCATTCTCATGGGCTGGCTGACACTGATGTATTTACTGCAGACAAGAAAAGAGAGCCCTGTTTTAACTAGAAGAATGGAGAACTGGCCTACTTGGTACAAGTAAAAAACAAAAAGGTAGTTTGACATGTTTTTGGATATAGATCTTGTTTGTAGTGCAACAATAAATAACCTGTAGTTAAATATTATGGCAAAGGGTCTGTGCTTTCTTCCACTTGACTACAGTTAAGAAAAAAAGGCTTTACTATGTTGCAGTAGTGGTAAATTAACATCCAACTTAAACTAAGGTCACAGTAATTAAGGCCCTATTCAAAGTGAGTTACTTTACCTGCTACCACTAAATTTATAGAAGCTGATTTTTTGGAGGGAAAGGGCATTAAATAGCAAAATGAAAACAATCTGAAGTCAACTGTCTATACATTTGTATGTTCTGATGTTCTGCAGGTAATTTACGTGGATTGGGGAAGGTTACCTGAAGGGAGTTACTATTTATAATTGTTGCTTTTTACATTTGTATTAATAAGCATGTCTGCGTTTCACTGTACTGTGACCATTGCCAAAATAAGTCATTGAGTAACATCCTTTAAAAATGATTCCGCTGACTTCCATTCATTGTGCACCTGAAAGCTTTACACCATGGTAAGGGAATGTATTCTACATAAACAGTAACTGTTAAGCTCAGTGCTGTTTTGCTGCAAGATTAACAGTTTGTCACTTCTTTTATGTTATACTAAGATCTCATCCTTTTACTTGTGGGAACAAAACATGCAGAATTATATTCGGCACAAATCTGAGGTTTAAGGGAAAGTAGGAATTCAGCAATTTATGCAATGCTGGAATGAATGACAGTTACTATAAGGAAGTAATGAAAATGTTATTATGGCCATTATTTAAAATACAAAGATTTAATAAAGATGTTTAAAAAATGTTACTTCTTAGAAAGTCTTTGTACATAGGCAAATCTGTTTCTTACTGTATCTGGACACTTGTCAGAACAAGTCAGTAATGTCCTTTAAAATAGATTCTGCTGCCATCCACTTAGTATGCAAGTTAATATGTACATATCTGTGACTCACTGTACTAGGAGGTTTGCCAGATCAAGTCAGGTGGTAATATCTTTTAAAACTCATTTTGTTATCCTACAGTCACTGTGCAACTGAAAATGTGTTACTCTCTCTCTCTCTCTTTCGGCTTTTCCCCGTTAGGGGTCACCACAGTGGATCACCTTGTCCACTCATGATTGAAAACCAAAAGGGAATACACTTTATATCAACTGCAACTGCCTACTTCACAGTGTTATTTTCTGCCAGATGAACAGTTACAAAGTTTCCCTTTAAGAAAATTTCATATCATTCAAATTAAAGTGTCATACACTTTTTGGTCTGAAAATTACTGCTTTTTGGAAGGTTTGTGTACATGCGCTGTATCAGGGCACTCATCCGAACGAGCCAGCTAAAAATTATCTTGCTGCTCTATGTTCTTCTGCAACTGAAAACCTGTTAATGTGGTACTGGAAAGCAAGAAGGAATGTATTAGGTGGAACTGCTCACCTTGCAGTGCTGCTTTTTTGCCAGATGTACAGTTGTGCGGCTTTTATGCATCACCTGGACAAACAGCAGAAGGATAAAAGCCACTGTAAAGTCTGTTACAAATTATCACATTAATATGAAGGGTGTTGGCTGTGGATTTTGTAATCTTTATACTTAAAAATGTGTCTTCCATGACAATGGTTGCTGTTAACACAGTAAAACTAGTTTACACACCATTTTTTTTAAGTCACTGGCCTTCAAGTATATGTTAACTCCCCTCCTTGAAGTAAGACAGGGCACAAGACTCTTCCTCACCTCTGTTCTCAGCCCACTTAAAGAAAACATGGAAATAAACAGACTTAAGAACATTTGAAACCACTTTCTGGAGGAAAACAGAGATAGTCCTAAGGTATCCCATCTTTAAGAAAGACCACATAAGGTTCACTAAATATAAGGAAAGCTTCTTTATATAGAAGTCTATCTTTTATAGAAGAATCTGTAAAAATCTGTTAAATTTTTTCTAAAATAGTTTCTTGTAAACCCATTGAAGATCCCTGATGTGCTGTCTGGAAATGTGCTGCCACTGAACTAGATTCTTTAACATTTTCAATATCACAAATATGCTCTAATAATCTAACTTTAAATGCCCTTTTAGACTGCCCAATATAGAACTTATCACAGGGGCACTTTAGGGCATACATAATACCCCCAGTACCCTATTTAAAATGGCCCTTAACTCTAAACTTAAGCCTATTAATACTATCAAAACTAGTTACAATATATTTACAGGCCTTGCACCTCCCACAAACCTGTACAGCTAAACTAAAAGTCATACCATACACATTTATGGGGGCATAATAAATTTCCCTTTCACTGGGAAATTTTTTAAACTTCTACCCAATTTATAAGAGATTTTCAGTCTATACGATAACCATTGTTCCAAAAAAAGCCACCAACTCATTGGAATACACACGGCAAAACAACACTTTAATGAAAAATAGTAAAAATATATAAAACATGTGAGCGCTTTCACAGAGTCCTCTCTGCTCCCTCAGACATACTAAGTAACTGCTGCTCTTGTTTAAATAATGATACATCTGTGTCAAATCCAATCAGTTGACAGTATCTTGAAATAAAAATTAAAAAGACACACTATATAAACAATCAAATCATAAAAATAGTGGACTAAAAATGTATGTAAAAAAACTGTAAAAGCTTGCTCTATAAAGTTAGATAGTGTTAAAACTGTAGGATATATGTATAGATGTTAAAAAAATGTGACTGAACATAATAATCAATGTTTCAAAGCCCTGTTCCTGAGAAAAGGTTTCAGTGAAACCCTACTATTTAGTCCAGGTGGTCTGTCAGTCTGAAATCTAATTATCCATTCTTGTTCTGAGGCTTCGGTCTTATTGTTCATGTTCCCACCTCTTTTATTTTCTTGTATAATGTGTAACACTAGAAATTTGAAGGTGCGTGTGGCTCCCTCCTTTATAACAAGCATCGCTAATGCACTTGTCCTAGCAATTCTGGGATTGATTTATTCATTGATGTGTGTGAAAAACAACTAAGGAATGTGCTCAGTAATGAAGCTACTAATGTTTTTTATAATTTATCTAAATGTGAACAGCATTTAAACAACAGCAGCAGTTACTGTAGTATGTCTGAGGAAGCAGAGAGGACTCTGTGAAAGCGCTCACATGTTTTATATATTTTTACTATTTTTTATTAAAGTGTTGTTTTGCCGTGTATATTCCAACGAGTTGGTGGCTTTTTTGGAACATTATACTTTTATCGTTGGTTACTTTATCCAGATTCAGGGGATTTGTGTTTGATATCCGGTAACCATGACTGAAAATAGGCTTCTATATAAAGAAGGCTTGTATATATTGAAATTTGATACTTTGGTACCTAAAGGAATAAATGCTGAACTTAATTGGAGAGTTACTTTAAGTGTTTATTTTAATTTACATTTTAATTGTGTAATTGGGTGTGTTATAAACAGTGAGTGTGTCATTTGGTGTTTATCTTCCTTGAAGGCATTTCAGCCGAGATGTCAGAGAGAGAGAGAGAGAGAGAGAGAGAGAGAGAGAGAGAGAGAGAGAGAGAGAGAGGGAGAGAGAGAGAATAAAGACTTCAGCAGTTTGTGGTGGTCACTGGTCTGTGGTTTTTGTTATATTTTTTTTCTTTTGTGGTTTTTATTTCACTGAAGATAAGGGCCTGCAAGCAGAGAAGATTTCCACCTAAAATCATCTTCCAAGGGATGAATTTTACAGAAGTAGATCCAGCTGAAATGAAAGGAATTTAAGCAAGTCTGCCCATCATAATGTTCTTCAAATGTGCACTGCAATGGACAACTCTAATGACCTGCTTAACCAACTAGTGCTGAGCTGGACTTCAGCCTTCAACAAGGTCTAAGTACAGAGGGGCCAGGGACATTTCATTCTGTTTACTTACTGGTACCTTTGTTAGGTACAAATGTTTTTCAGGAAGACCAAGGAATAATCAAAAACAGAAAACATGTATCAGTTAACAACTACAATAATGATATTGCACAAGCTGTATCTGCAAGACTGGGTTAAGAACACAGTTATTGTTTGAGGAGATTTATAGACTTACACACATCTTCAGAAAATACTAATCCCAGCAAATAACAGTTTATGATTTTAGTTTTACAATACAATAGAAACTTCACAATGATATGGACTGTCCACATATATGAATACAGCTGCAGCAAATAAACAATTCTTAATACTGTCAGGCACCCTGTTATTATGATGCATTCTAAGTTTAAAAAAAAAAAGTTATGCACTTACCATAATTTTCCATCTGTGTTGTCCATTTTCATTCTTTTGCAACTGAGGGGTTCGGAGCCGACACTCTGATTTGATTTGTCTGCTTCTACCGGATCACTGGATCCAACACTCCCGAGCTCCTCCCTTTACCCATAATACTCTGCCAACCTAACCTACCTCAGATCAAGTTAGCTGCCCCTAGGCATAAAGGGATACCCTAATACATTAATTTATAATGGCAGAAAAGAGAAAGGAAAAAGGAAGCTGGAACTCAAACAAGGAACAGAGGTCCCTGTACAACTCTAACATCTCTCCAGAAGCAAAGGATGGGGGCAAGTGGGCGGGAATTTGAAGAATGAAACTGGACAACACAGATGGAATGTTACGGTGAGTACATGTGATGTTGTCCTTTTCCTTCATTCCTAAACTGATGGGACAGAGCCCCCAGCTACTGTAAGTTTGGGAGGCCCTCATGGAAAGATATTCCAGAGTACTGCTGAGCCAAAGACTGCTCTGTTCCTGGAAATCAAACCTAATTGTAATGAGCAATAAAAGTGTAAGAACTAGTTCAAGCTGCAGCAGCACAAATTTCTTCTAAGGAGGCCCTTGACCAAAAGGCTGAAGAAACTGCCATAGACCTCGTGGAATGAGCTCGAGGAAGCTTGGACAAGGATACACCTTTTTTTTTTTTACCATAAACAAAGGAGATGCATTCAGTTAACTATTTGGTCAATGTAACTTTGGATACCGGTTTGCCCAATAAGTTAGGAGAAAAGGAAAAACAACTGATTAGATTTCCTGAAGTCTTTGGTTATATGGAGATAAAAGTGAAACTGTCTATGTACATCCACAAGGTGGATCATATACTCCCCCTTATTTGAAAAGTTAGGAAACAAAACTGGTAGATTAATGACCCGGTTTATGTTGGACTCCGTAGCTAGCTTAAGCAAAAAAGATAGATTTGTTCGCAAGAATACCCTGTTTTTGTAAAAAATCAGGTAAGGAGGTTTAGAAGACAGAGCCTAGAGTTCAGATACTCAACTAGCTGATGTGATGGCAACCAGAAAAATAGTTTTCCAACACAAAAAAATTAAGATCTGCTTTGGCAGAAGGTTCAAAGCGAGATTGTGACAAGGCTTGAAGCATGACAGTTAAAATCCCAGGAAGGTTTAAGATCCTTTAATTGTGGTATAAGTAAAAAGGCTCCCTTGAGAAAGGCCTTTTGCATAGTCTAGAACAGGCTAAGGTAGGGCTATTTTCGCCCAAGTGGAAATTAGAAATGGCAGCCAACTGAACTTTAATAGTTGAAAAGCTAGCTCCCACATTGAAAACTGAAGCTAATTATAGGATAGATGGCACCAGTGCTGAAAGGGGATCCAAATCCTTGCTAAGGGCCCAGAAAATATTTTTTTTCCATTTATTCTTGTAAATCCTTCTAGTAGAAGCTTTTTGAAAAGAACAAGATATGACAGACAGGAGAGGGCAGTCTGGGCTGTTTAGCAAACAATGGAATTGGAAAAACTATGAAGTTAGTTTGAGGCCTGTTAAGTCTGGATAAGTCATACCCATCAGGTGAGAAAGAAAGTCTAGAGTGGGATCCAGTATCCAAGGTGGATGCAGAAGGTGAGGCCAGGGGAAGGGGAACCAAATCTGACAAGGCCTTAATGGTACAATGAGGGTAACTGTGCTTTTCAACCAGAATGCTTTCTGTAAAAATTTGGGAAGCAGAAGTAACAGTGGGTAAGTGTAAAATAGACAGGAGGGCCAATCACTAAATAGAGCATCTCTCAGTGACTCTCCTATTGGAGGGATCAGGGCAAAGAACCTGCAGTTGTTGTTAAGGGAAGAGGTGAAAAGATCGCAGCACGGCTGGCCGCACTGATGAAAAATCCTTGCCGCCACTTTGACACTGAGAGGTCACTTGTGAGGCATCAGAATGGACCTGTTTAGTTTGTCCGCAATCATGTTGGATTTCCCCAAAATCTGCATTGCTATTAGAAAGCAACCTGAAGAGATCACCCATTGCCACACTCTCATTACTTCTCAACAAAGTGCTTAAGATCTGGTTCCTTCTGGCTACATTCATTTTACTGCTTACCTAAAATTCACAATGCTTTAGATAATTTAACAGGCTGCCAGATAGTGTCTCCTTGCAAATATTTTCTCCACAATATTGGAGTTTTCTTAAAAGAATATCTTTTTGCTTATTTAAGAAAATTTCATCATATATTAGGGACACTAAAGATTTTTTTGATAAGATTTCTGAGTTGAAATGGGAGACTGACATGTACTGGGTGAAGTCAGATGACAAAAGATTATATACTAACATCCAGCACTCACATAGTATTCAGCCTCTGTATTATTTTTTAGGAGATAGCCCCTTTCTAACTATATTATAGACATTGTTCAGTTTTGTCTTAAAAATATTTTTTTAAATTTTTAATAAGATTTTTCATCAGATTCAGGGTATGGCAATGGAGGCACCTTTTGCCCCTATGTATGCCAATATTACTATGGCTATGCTTGAGTTAGAATATTTACATCAACAAACATTTTTTTAAACACTATGTAGTTGGTTATTTTCATTATATTGATGATCTGATTTTTATATTATGGGGGGGTGTTATAATTTGGTGCCTAATTTTGTTCAGGAATTACAAAAGAATAGATTCAAGTTAATTTTTAAAGGTCTCCAATACGGTAAAAAGGTGTCTTTTTAGGTCTTAATATAGTGGGTTTAGATGGAGGAAGTGTTTTTTTACTTCTGTTCATAGAAAGCTGGGTGGTGAAGGGGGTTTGTATTTACATGGAAAGAGCTGTCATCCCCCTCATCTTGTTTCCTCACTACCATATGGGGAGTTTTTACATCTTAGTAAACTTTGTAATCTGGAACATGTTTTTTTTTAAAAGGAAGCCCAACAGACTGTGGAGATGTTTGTTAGCAGGGGTTATAACAGAGAGACAGTTATAGATTCCCTTGATAAAGTTGTGAGGCAATGTAAGAGTATTTAAGTTACTTGAAGTTAAAAGAAACACATGTTGGGTAAACAAAAGGGAATAACCTCTTGGTCATGATAACACTGATATCTCTGCATACACTGGACATCATTTTTCCTGTGTTTTGGATAGTGATGTACATAGTGGTAAAAATACAAAAAGGGATATTAATTTTGTTACCACTCACGGTGTCCTTAATGAGCAAATTGTTGAACTTTTGAAATATTATTGATAATGATGTTGTTGTTGTTTTGTCTTTCGGCTTTTCCCGGTTAGGGGTCGCCACAGCAGAACTCCGGTCCGCTAATGATTGACAGTAGATTTTTACGTGCCGAGTCGCCAGCCCTGATGCACAACCTTCAACGAAGGTATGCCCATTCACGCGTATCTCCACACAGAAGATGCTTTAGCTGAAAATCGAACAGGACAACGTCTTACTGTGAGGCGACAACGCTACCGCAACACCACCACTGCAGTTTTGTTTAAAAATAGGGAATTGTCCAACTTGATAAATTCTGCTCCTTGTATTTCTTACAAAAGAGGCCACAGTTTGGCTGCTATGGTAGTTCATAGCAATTTTATATTTCCAGTTAGTGGTCCTTTTAAACATGTTTTCTTTAAAAAAGGTACTTTTCAGTGTGGTGTTCAATATGCAATCAAGTTGTAAACTGATTTTCTAAGATGAATAATGTTAAATTTAATCCAATTATGAAATTTACGTGCAATATTGAGGGCATAATTTATGTTCTAAAGTGTCCATGTAATGTGTTTTATGTGGGGGAAAGACAGAGGGCATTCAAGATTAGGTTTCAAGAACACTTACACATTAGAGACATTAAAAAAGGATGTTCGGAAAGCTCTCTGGCTACGCACTTTATATTACATCACCAAGATACTTCAACTTTATTAAAAGCTTGTGATTTGGAACAAGTTGTGATGAAACTGGGTGAACATACTACCCTTAAAGATAAAATATTATATAAGGAAGCTCTTTATAACTTGAAATTTAACACTAATACCTAGGGGTTAAATAATGAATGTAACTGGAAGTATCTTATATGGCTGAGTATATATTGTGTGATTTTGCAGTGTTTATTTTACTCCTTGAAGGCAACTGAACTAAGGCACTAGAGGTGATTAAAGCATTTATTCGTATCTAGGTATGTGGCTTTTGTTATTTCCTAAGATCTGGTTATTCCCTGCTTGTTGATATATCAGACCACTAATAAACTGTTTGAATGACAATTGTCCCAGATAGGAGAGTGTCGTGAAAGGCCTGCAACACTAGAAAGACTGCTCTCATTTCCAAGACACTGACATGCATCTTGGCCTCTTTGGGGGACCACAAACCTTGGACTGTCGCTCCCAAATAGCACCCCCTACCCCAGTTGGGAGGCATCCATGGTCATTGCGGCCATGGGCTGGGGAAGAACAAATGGATGGCCTTCAGAGTGCTTGTTTGAATGAATTCAGTGAATCCAGGAAAGAAAATATATTTTGCATGCTTGTGTGGTCTTAACTGGAGATGTTAACAGATGTTGAAGAATGGACCACTGGAATGAAAGTATCCAATGCAGGACTTGCATGTGAAACATGGCTAGAGGACTGGGGGTGACAGTCACCGTCATGGATTCCAAGGCTTATAATTTTAATCAAGCTGGAACAGAAGTGTTCTGTATCACTTTCTTGATCTCAGCATCCATATTCTATTAGAGGTAGGAGAGGCTATCTCACAGACTGTGTCCAGGTGAGCACCAATGAACTCCAGACTCTGGGTAGGCGTGTGCGTGTGCTGTGATTTGCTGTAAATGGCCAGGACTCCTAGAAGACTGCACAACTGGAGCAAGTACTTCCTTGCTTGTACAAGATGACACCTGGTTGGGGTAGTTAGGAGCCAGTGATTTAGGTATGGAAACATTTGGATTCCCAGCAGTCTCAAGTGAGCTGCTATCACTGCCATGCATTTAGTGAACACTCTGGGGGCTGTGGTGAAAAAGGACAACGCTCTAAACTGGTAATGACTGGAGCCCAGCTGGAGCAGCTGCTCATTTTATAGGTTCATAGGTAGGTACTAAGCTATTGGCCCTAGGGCCTATATAAGCCTAGCCAAACGGTACCCTGGCTTTTGCCACCCAAGCAAATTATTTGCCCCTGTCAAGCAGAGCCACAGAAGTGATCCCTGGGGTGAATTTCCTATCTCCCATCCAATCATCAAGATTTTTCTTGAAGAGTGCTAATGAGGAGGTTTGTTTGATATAGATAGGTAGTTTGTTCAAGAGTATGGGAAGTCTGAGACAGGAATCTATCCCTCCAGCATGTTCTGTTTATTGTGGTGACAAGGTTTAGGTCCCTAGAGTGTGTAGCTTGGAGGGATTGGTATTTCTTTACATGGAGCATGTCCAACAGCTCTGGGTATGACATAGCTTTGTATGTTAGGCAGAGATCGCCTCTGAGTAGGCGATAAGCGACAGAGTAAAGCTGGAGTTTTTTTAGACTGTCTGCGTAGGGCATCTGTTTGAGGCTGGTAATCTTCTTTGTGAGGTATTTCTGTGGCCTTTCCAGTTGTTGTAGATGTCTTGTGAGGTACATACAAAAAGAGGTGTTGTACTCTATAATGGGTCTAATGAGTGATGAGTAGAGGGGAACAATGACCTTTTTTTTCCTGGATGAGAAACCTTTTGTGATGAGGTGTGCCACGTAGAAGGAATTCCTGACTACTGTAGTGATGTGATCATCAAAGGAGAGACTACTGACAACCTGTGTCCCAAGGTCTGTTTATCATACTTTCGGTGTTAAGTAGACTTCTGCCTATGTGGTAGTTTATGGGTACAGAGATTTTACCAAAAGGGATGACAATGCACTTTTCTGCATTGAACTTGAGGCCATGACTTTGACACCAGGCATCTGTCTCAGTGAGGCCCCTTTGTAGAATATCCACATCGTTAGGAGATTTGATTATGGCTCCCAGTTTGCAATTATAACACACATCCTGAAGATCTAGCAAGCACATCCAATCGTCTTTTCACAGCAGATGTAAAATGGACTGAACCATGACCATCCGAAACTTTGAATATTGTATGAACTGATTTAATTTGCTGAGATCCAGAAATGGTCTCAAACCTCCTGTCTTTCTTGGCACAAAGAAGAATCTTGCGTAAATTTTGGGCGTCTATATTACAATATCAAAGCTTTAGTCAACTGAATAACTAAAGCTCGATCTTGTAATATCGACAGCTAAACTTGTCAAACAGACGATTCAACCAAGGGAAGCACTTCCCTTGGCTGAATCAAAAAAAAAAAAAAACTTTACATTCGAAATAAAATGGGGGAGCTATGCCCCCCACACCCCCCTACCTAAATATACCAACTCCGAGATCGCTCCAAATTGGAGAAACGGGCATACTCCACAGAACGGCCTGGGTTAAATCGGCAGTTTGACAATTTACGGTTTCGATATTACAAGTTCGAGCTTTACTTATTCGATTAAGTAAAGCTTCGATCATGTAATACAGAACCAGTTTCAGATCCTCTATGGTCTGTGGGAACCACTTGGATGACTCTTTTTCTAGCAGCTTTTTTATCTACAGAGTCACTGCTTCCCTCTGACTGGGTGGAACTGGGATCTTTTTCACATAGGTAAGGGGGGGCAGGGAAAATGGTATAATATAAGCTTTGGGTATGATTCTCTGCACCCAGGAATCTTTTGTTATAGATAGCCAGGCTTTCCGGTGCAGAGACAAATGCCCCGTCTCCAGCGGGGAACAGCTGGGGTCCCTTTCAGGAGCACTGATAGGGATTATCCAAGAAGGAATCCATGAAGCTTTGGTTCTACTGGGGAACTCTGCCATGAGATCTTCCATTCAAGTTCCTTCCTCTGCCTTTGAGGGAACTATCCACATGCGAGTCTTGAAAAAGGACCCTGGGAACTTCTAAACCACATTTTTCTACCTCCTCACTGATTCTTCGAGAAAGGTCTTTGAGGGGTTGAAAAACATACACCCACAGGCACCCTCTTGCTCACATCTGGAAAGAGAGTCCTTTACTTTGGGGATGAACAAGGAAGATCCATAAAAAGAAGCATTGATGAACAAAGACTTAAAGGGCTCTGCAAAATCACACAGTCGCATTCAGGCATGTCTACTAATGACTATGCCTGAACCCACCATCCGTGAAGTACCTTCCACTGCATGGGAGATCAACCTCATGAATGTGGTTGAAGCAGACTGGAGGGTGGCCAGTAATTTCCATCCTCGGCAGACATGGACCCAGAAAGAGATTTGGCAAGTTCCTTGGTCAAATCTCTCTAACCTCGCAAAATGTGCCAGGTAATTTAGTGACCTGAGGGCAAAGGTCACAGATGTGTACATGTGCTTTCCAAATCTGTCCTAAGCCCAGGACCCTCTGTTATAGGGATTTTTTTATTTTATTTTTTTTATTTTTTATGTAACATTTGTTGACCGGGAATGTCCGACTAGGTTCCACAGAGCCTATTTTCAGCGGAGGCCCGGGGAGAAATGCTCCAGATGGATAGATTAACTCTGTTCTGCCAGTTATTTCCTAGTTGCTGCAGTCACAACCATAGCATTGACTGGGACTCCCTTGCTCCAGTGTGCCCGGTCCATGTGGGCTAGAATTCTGTCTGGTCCTTTTGGAATTGGCTCTGCAGTATCTTGCTCCTTCCATGCTAGGTGAGAAACAAGATTTATAAGCTTGCCGGATGGGGGTCACCCAAGAAGTAGAAGGGTCAGACCTGAAAGCCTCCAGGAACACTGATTCTTTATGGAAGGGGGTGTTGGAGGGCCAACCGTCTTTTTGTTTTAGGAGCTCCTTCAGGTGGAGATCTGGATGACCCTTCCATCTCCTGAAAATCGTGTGGCCTCCATGACAGATTCATGAGGGATCTAGATGCCTCCTCTTACACATTCTCTTTTGAGGGACTTCCTCAGTAGAGTGTTCTGGAGAAGTAGCAGAAGAGATGACTATGTCGTGATGGACCGACTGGACACCAGTTCGGGCTGGCTGTCCCAGTGGATGGACAAGGCTCAGAGCACAGAACCAGGGGAGGCAAAGTGGTCTGATCCAAGGAGGGCAGGGATGTCCCTTCTCTAGACAAACAGAAAACCGTCTCTACAACCTCAAAGGCAGAATGCTTAGGGGACATGGACGTCGACAACAAAGGAGCCGGAAGTTCTTGAGCTGTCAGTTCTTGCAATCCCACCAGCTCTCCACTCAAGCAGGGAGCTGGATCTGAGCTGTACAGCACCGAGGCTGTAAGGGGAAAAGATATCTCCGAAAGCTTTGGAATCAATTTCAACCCCATGGACACAGCACCAACGATTTGGCTCTGAGCGTATTCCAGCTCTGAAAGGGTCTGAGCCAGTTGATAAAAGGAAATTACCAGAGTCGAAGAAAAGACCATCTTCGGATCTGATGAAGACACCCCCAGAGGTCTCAGATCGAAGTGCTCTGAAACAGTGGGTTGGATCACTGAAGGAAATACCAAGGGGAAGTAGACAAAGGACAGCTTGTGACACTGGTGGCAGTCGAAATCAGGAGTACCTTCTTTTTGATCTGCGTTCTGAGAAACTTCCTCATCATCCTATCTACATTGGCTTCTGATAAACTTCTGCAAGATCTAAGAGCTGATGTGGTGGATGGAGGTCTGGAGTGCCTACATAGAGATCCCTCCAGAAAAGGAGAAGGTAGCCGTGAAAAAAACTGCATCTAATAGGAATGGAGGTGTACAGATCCAAGGAGATCTTGGTTTTGAAATAGGCCGATCTGAGGTAGTCGGATCTGATGTCTTATGCATCTTAGCAACAGGATCCAATGAAGGAGCCAAACAGGAAGAACAGTCCAGAAACCTCTTACAGGACTCCTGTCCCCTGGTAGCGGATTCTGACCTACCCTTGTCAGATTTTTGACAGGAGTTTGAGCCCTGAAGAGAGAAGAGGGAGAAAGAGGAATGCCTCTCAAGATTAATTTATTTCTCCAGTCAGACAAAGGCTCTGCAGTTAAATCCAGAAGAGACTGAACAATCCACTTCCAAGTGCAAGAGGCCTAAACAATGCACACATTCCCTGTGAACATCTGAGTTGGGAAACTTATGCCCACAAGTACCACACTTTTAAAAATCCAGTTGACTTGTCAGCCACTATTGTCTAAGTACAGAAAGACCTAAAAACACTAAAGACAGAAAAGCTGTATTTTGGGGGGGGGGGGGTTAGCAAAGGAAAGAAACTACCAACAGTGGTAGAAAAGAAGTACTCAAAAGAGTGGTCACAAGGCAAAGGGTACCAACAATGTACTTTGCAAGTACAGAGGAATGGCAGCTAAAAGGAATACAGATACTAGCTAAAAGGACTAAGGGCGGAAGGTAGGAGTATTACAAAAAAAATAAAAAAGAAATCTGAGACAAAACTCACAACAAATGACTAAATAAAACTCCAAAGCTCAAGAGTGACAGGATCCGCATCTAAAGCTGAATGTTGGCAAAAGAGAGCTGAGGTATATTTAGTTGGTGGGGCATTATGGGTAAAGAGAGATGGAACTGAATTTTGGATCCAATGATCTGGTAGAAGCGGCCGAGTCGGATCAGAGTCTTGGATCCAAACCCATCAGTTGAGGAATGAATGAAAAGGACAACATCAGGTCAATTCTTAAGACTCTCAGGCAACTTATTATTATGACATAGTATATATTAACAATTCTTAATATTTACAGGCATCCTATTACTATGGCATAAATTGTACCCTTAAAATTCTTAGTTCTTTTAGGTACCCTATTATTACTATGCACTTTGTAAATAAAACTACCTGAGTACACACGCTGATAACAGTCATGAATCATGACAGTGGAATAACTGAGACACAAGTGAACAAGTCATTCAGGCGTCTAAGCTAGGTCAAGCCAACTTGCAAAATTCCAGATGAAGTGGCACAGGATAGCTCCCCACCCAAATGGGGAATCTCTCTTTCTTAGCAGAATATGTTGGATAAGTGGAAGATTTCTTGGTAGCTTCAAAACCCTCTGAAACTCCCAACAGAAGGTCTGTAAGAAGTATAATATCTAAATGAAAAGCCAAGTTCTAAGGTACAGCAAGCTGTTCCTCCAACTGAGGATCTTCCCTGACATGTACTGAGAAGGTTTTCCAAATTGTTAGAAACCACAGAACCTGAAAACACCCTTCCCAACCATCACAGTACAAAAATGAGTTTTAAACTTTATCCTCTCTTTTACAGCATGGAATGGGAAAATGAATCCATCAACTCCCCCTTGCCCTGTAAGACTGAGTGGAACAGCAAAAGGGCCATGATCTTTCAAGTTTCAAACAGGTCAGTCTACACAGTGACCCATCCCATGAATCATCTTAATCAAACGGGACACATGACTTTCATCTGCAGAAGAGGGATGAAGTTGCAACTCAGGAATTCTGTCAGTACATGCACTTCTAGCAGGATGTGAAAATCTGCCAGAGTGATGCCTCAGTCTAAAGTCCACCACCAAACCTTCAACATCTACTTGTAAAAGGGGGTACGAAAGATTGCCACCCTGTTTGTTCATTTACCAAAACAAAGTCCAGTTCTCTGAAGCAGGAAGGGTTGTGGTCCCAATTCTGCTTCCCAATCTTTTAGGGCAAAATCATTGCCCACAGTTCCAGATGTATCATGCAAAGCTCCTACATGCACACATTCTTGGTGCGGTCCATTCTCTGTGAACTAGGGAGAAGCTGAAATGACCTCCCCAATGCACTACCAAATAGTACATCGTCAGGACCTGCAATACATCATGCTGCTGGAAGAAGAGGTACACAATGACATTGGTGGGAACTGTCCACCATTCTTGGTGATGAGTCAACAGAATACAATGTTCAAAACACAGTGATGGCTTTGAAGCCCATGACATCTCATAGTCCATTCCAACACCAGAATCATTAAGTGTGTAAAAAGAATTGAAGATCATGGCCACCATGAAGTGTGAGAAAACTCAAGACTGGAATCATGTTTGTGCCTTCAACCATGCTGCAAAATCTACAGCTACCTGTGCCCTCTCCATATAAAAGAATGGCCACACTGAACTGTGCCCATTTCTGTCCCACATTATAAAGGACACCATGGGACTGCCCAAGAATGGGAGTTCCTAGACTTGGCTACCAAAACAGAGTCATCCAGGTAAGGGACTGCAAGAAATCAACACTCTTCAAGGACTCCCATCACCATAGCTAGCAGAAAAGATTAAATGAGAACATCTACTGATAAATTAAGCTTCTCCCATAAAACAACAAAATTGCCTGTGCAGTCTCTAGACAATGGTGGCCAAAATGCATCTATTACATCACTTATATGGTTCAAGCAACCCTGATACAGCAGGAGTTAAACCACCTGAAAAAAACAACATCTAGAGTGGAAGTACTTGTTGAAGTTGCTAAAGTCCAATATGAAAGAAAAACCTTCCATTCCGTTAAAAGTAAGGAAAATTTGGGAGATAATTTTCCTTCTTTACAGAAAGGCAATGGGTTTTATCAACTGATACTCTACAGAGTCAGGGCCTGTTCCAGAAGCTATGTAAAGTCTGTCTAGTCCCTCAGCATACAGCTTTCTGCACAGGTGAACCAAATCATTTTAAGATGCATCTGTCCATTATCAACATGTGCAATAAAATGGTCAGTGTGGCTATGATAACCAAACTTGAAAGAAACTCAAGAAAGTACAGTTGTGTACACCTACCATAAATGTAGATGTTCGAGTGTCTTCACTGTTGCAGTCATAACTGTAGGGTGCTCCTGCCGGCAGGCAGCCCGAGGTCGGCCAGAATCCCAAAGTCTGGGTCCGGCGTCGGCTGTATAAGCTAGTACCCTGACGTCAGTATGCTTTGGTACACAGCCCTCAGCCGACGCCATCTTCTCCAGCCTTTCTTGCCCTAGATGTCAGAAGTCCCCAACAAATCAAAAATGAATCCAACAAGGAAACACAAATACACCACAAAAAAAGAAAAGAGAGAAAAACAGAGGGGATAGGAGGGAGACCCGACTGCAACAGTGAAGACACTCGAACATCTACATTTATGGTAGGTGTACACAACTGTACTATGTTCTTCGTGTTTCACTGTTGCAGTCATAACTGTAGGGTGGAATCCCAAAGCAGTGTAAAAGGGAGGAGGCTTTAGATAGAAGAAGGAGGCAAGAATACCCTGCAAGACAGCAGAGGCAAAGCCTGCCCTGGACTTAGAAAACGGGGAGATTGTAGTGCTTGGAAAAAGTATGCACAGAACTCCAAGTGGCAGCTTCCAAGATATCCTTGGTAGGGACTCCTCTGAGGAAAGCTGTAGAAGTGGCAGCTGCTCTAGTAGAATGACTTCTAATGGTACCTGGAAACTGTTTCCCATGATGAGTGTAACAAAATCTGATTCCATAAGCAATCCATTTGGAAATAGTTTGTTTAGAAATAGGTTTTCCAAGAGAACTGGAGGCAAAAGAAACAAACAATTGATTAGACTTTCTGAAATCTTTAGTCTTGTCCAGGTAAAACGTAACTGTCTGTGCACATCTAATGAATGCAAAATCCTTTCCCCTTTATTTTGAGGATTTGGAAAGAAAGTAGGAAGGTGAATTGTCTGATTTAAAGCCACTTTCAAATCACCTTAGGCATGAAAGTAGGATTGGTCCTCAAGGATACTCTGTCCTGATGGAAAATAAGGTATGGTTCCACAGCCATGAGAGCTTGCAACTCTGAGACCCTTCTGGCAGAGGTCAATGCTAATAAAAGAACAGTCTTCCAGGATAAAAACTTAATATCTGAAGATGCAGCAGGCTCAAAAGGAGGCAAAGTAAGTTTTTCTAAAACATAATTAAGATCCCAGGCAGGGACAGGAGGGGTCCTTGGAGGCGCAAATTTTAGCCCCTCTCAAGAACTGCTTCACCAAAGGATGAGAAAAACAGGAGGATCAGAACTGAAATGCAGAGATAGCAGAAGCATGAATCTTAATGGAAGAAAAGGAAAGTCCTTTAGATAAAAGTTCCGAAGGTAAAGCAAAACAGAAGAGAGATCAGGTACCTGAGGATCCGAGCCTCGGTCCTGCATCCAAATACAAAACCTCTTCCATTTAGAGGCATAGGATTTCCTAGTGCTAGGCCGTCTAGCTTCCAAAAGAACATCCAAAACTTGTTTGGGAAGACTAGAGGAAATCAAATTCCTTTGAAGAGCCAAGCTGCCAGGCAAAGGGTCTTGAGATTGGAATGTAGTAACTGACCCTGATGCTGGGACAAAAGCGAAGGGTTCAGTGGGAGAATCCAAGGAGGCCCCGAGAACAGGAGCTTTAAAGTTGGATACCAAAACTGTCGAGGCCAATTTGGAGCAATCAAGATGAGGAACTTGGGCTTGTCCTGTTTTATCTTCAGTAATACCAGAGGCAGTAGAGGAAGAGGAGGGAAGGCATATGCTGAAAGGCTTCTCCAGCTGAAGGACAGGGCATCCACTCTCCAAGCTGTTTTGTAGAAGGACCTGGTGCAAAAGCGAGGCAGCTGATGATTGAGATGGGATGCAAACAGATCTATCTGGGGACATCCCCAAACTGCAGTAATCCTGTTGAATAAGTTGGTGTCTAGCATCCATTCGTGAGGATCTGAAATGTTTCTGCTCAGGCTGTCTGCTAAGAGATTCTGTTTCCCTGGAATGAATTGAGCCTGGAGATGTAGATTCAAATTTAGAGCTGTGTCCCATAAAACCATAGCTAGTCTGCAAAGGGGGTATGAATGAGAACCCCCCTGCTTGTTGATGTACCACATGACCGTGGTGTTGTCTGTGCAATTAGCAGAGGCCCTGGTTGTAAAAGGTTCTTGAAGGCTAGAAGGGCATTTTGAACTGCCAACATTTCCTTCAGATTGATGTGCCAGTGAAGATGGTCCTTTGTCCAGGTTCCCTGCTGGCAATTGTCTAGAAAGTGTGCTCCCCAAGAATAATCCGAGGCGTCCGTGGTTAGGATTTGAGTAGGTTGAGGAAGACGAAAAGGTTTTCCTTCGTTTAAAGTGCATGCCCTGGACCACCAGAGGAACTCCCTCTGAAGGCAGGGAATCAGAGGAATCAGAATATCCAGATTGTGGTAATGCTGTGACCATACACTTTTCAGATACCATTGAAGCTTTCTCATGTGAAGCCTTGCGTTTGGAATCAACAGAATGCAGGAAGCCATGTAGCCCAGAGCCTGCAGGAATTTCCTTGCAGTGAGCTGAGATAGAGTTGCCAAGGTGTTGAAAGTAGAAGCCAGCTGAGTTTGTTTTCTGGAGTGAGGAAGGCCCTTTGTAAGGTTGTATTTAAGAGGGCTCCCAAGAATACCATTTGTTGAGAAGGGATCAAATGTGACTTTTTTATGTTCACTGAGAATCCCAGTAGGAGGAGAAGACGTTGAACAAAGTCCAGATGTTGAAGCAGAAGATCTTTGCTGTCTGCCTGAATAAGGCAGTCGTCCAAATAGGGGTAAATCTGGATCCCCTGAAGTCTGCAGTAAGCCACTACTGGTGCCAGGCACTTGGTGAAGACTCTGGGCAGTAGATAAACCAAAGGGCAGAACAGAGAATTGAAAGTGCCTCGAACCTGCCTTGAACCTGAGGAATTTCCTGCGTTCTTGCCTGATGGGAATATGTAAATAGGCTTCCTTTAAGTCCAATGTCACCATCCAGGCGTCCTGAGAGAGCATTGGAATTAGCTGCTGCAGAGTAAGCATCTTGAATTTTGGAATTTCCAAAGGTGTTTAACACAGAAAGGTCCAGAATAGGTCTCCATGAGTTTTGTTTTCTGGGAACCAGAAACAGTCTTGAATAAAACCCTTTTCCCATTTCCGAGAGTGGAACAGGCTCTATGGCTCTCATGGCCAGAAGAGCATCCACTTGAGTTGAGGCCTCTGACCATTGATGTTTTGGCAGATCTGGCCAACCGTGAGCCCTTGGCAAAGTGTGAAAGTGGAATTTGTAACCTTTTAAAATCACGTCCAATACCCATCTGTCCTGGGTAATATGAGTCCAATTTCTGTAAAAAAGAGACAGTTTTCCTCCGAGAGGGCATCCAGGTGAAGGGGTCCTGAAGCCCAACCGAGAGTCATTGAGTTTGCTTTCTTTGCGATTGGGATCTGTCTTCTCCCCTTCTAGGTGAAGAAGCAGTCCATTGTCTAGATCTGTAAGAGGCCTGGCCTTGACCACGACCTCTGGAGCGCCTATATCTTCCCCTTTGAGGCCTGTCAGACGTGGGAAAGGACCAATTTTTAGAGGGCCAATTCCTGGAAAATCTAGGAGGCTGAACTTGCAAGAAATCTTTTAAAGTCTGCATAGACTTTGCCTTTTCTTCCATCTTTTTAATAACTTCCTCAGCCTTGGATCCAAAAAGAACATCATGTTGAACAGGGGCATCTAATAACTTAGCCTTAACCTGTTCAGGTAAACTTTGTTCACGAAGCCAGGCATGTCTCCTAATAACAGTACCAGAGGCAGCAGCCCTGCAAGAAGCATCCAAAGCATCAAAACCACAATGTAAGCTATGCTTGTTCACCTGTTCAGTAGCATGCAAAACATCCTGAAGTTCCTTATCCTCTGCACAAGCAGGAAGGGAAGCAAGCTTTTGCTTTAAAACAAACAAAAGAAATTGCTGATATTTAAACATATGAAACTGGCAATTTAAAGCCCTTACAGACAGGGTAGCAGAAGTATATACCTTTTTTCCCACCTGTCTAAAGCACGAGAATCCTTCTCAGAAGGAATAGGATTTTAGAAGTAGCAACCTTAGCAGCCTTAGAGCCCGAGAAATAGTTTCAGGATCCATGAAGGGTTTTTAAATAAAAATAAATGAGAGTCAGGAACCCTATAAAATCTATCAGGCTTAGAAGGAGCAGGAGGCATGGAATCAGGATTCAAATTAGCCTCAGAAAAAGCATCATCTACAATGTCCAAAACAGGAGGGATAGCTAAAGGCCTATGCTGAGGAAGAAGAAGAAATTCTCTAAGCCTCTTCTTGGAAGCAGAATACTCCTGTCCTTCCCAATGAAAATGTTCCCTCATCTCATGCAAGGTTTCCCCAAAAGAAAAATCCTCAGGCGGAGAGGCCGAGGGTAAAGAGTCCTCAGCATCCGAATCCTCATAAGGGGGAAAGGAATAGTCCTGAAACAGAAGATACAGAAGCCTGGTCAGAGGAATCCAGAGTAACATCCTGCCGAGGCCTTTTCTCAGGAGGGGGGTGAGAACCCCTAATCATTGTAAGCAAATCTTCAGCCATCCTCAATAATTGCTTTTGTGTCCTGGGAGTGGATTCAGAAGCAGCTTGAGCTGGAACTTTGTCTTTGCCTTTGAAATAGTGATGTGAGTAGGCCTGAAAACCCCCTCAGAAGCCGGTACCTGCACAGCGGTTCCGGACCCATCTGAAGGAGCGACGTCCGAAGGTCCTGCAGCAGTTAAAATAGTGGGCCTTGATGGCTCTCCATGGGAGTCCGTATCGGCCATCGGTTCAGAAGTGGCGGACAACAGGGGCTGCAAAAGCGCCTCACTGACGACAGCCGAACCGGACGCTGGCTCCAGCTGCAACGAGTCCTGTTTGGACCTCGGAGGCCTGTCTTTGCGCTTCTTTTGAACTCCGGTAGTGTCCGACGACATTCTATAATTGAAGCGTCTGCCAAAATAATTTAAAGCCCAATCGTACCTGCGCTTGATAGTACGAGAGTTGAACCTGGCACAGAACCGACAACAAGAAACGTCGTGGTCAGGGCCTAAGCAAGGTAGACAGTAAGAGTGGAAATCTTTATGAGGTATTTGTTTCCCACGCTATACAATTATTAACTTTTTCTGACATCGGAGGAACAAGAAAAGATTCTAACGGGTACTTAGCTTTGAGAAGAGAAGTAAGAACTTCGGACCGACAACAACCAAATACGCTGTTCGAAAATCGCCAACCAACGACTTGCGAGCTGCTTTCCACCGCACGGCAAGAAAGACTGGAGAAGATGGTGTCGGCTGAGGGCTATGTACCAAAGCGTACTGACGTCAGGGTACTAGCTTATACAGCCGACGCCGGACCCAGACTTTGGGATTCTGGCCGACCTCGGGCTGCCTGCCGGCAGGAGCACCCTACAGTTATGACTGCAACAGTGAAACACGAAGAACATCTGTCTTTACACAGGTGGTCCTACTGGCTTAGTCATGGATAACACTAATGTGCCAACCAAGTCATCGTTCTAGGAGACTCAGTAAGTGAAGCCAATGAAGGTAACACTTCCAGTAGCATGGGAGCTTTTTTAATTTAATTAGGAGATGGTTTATTATTGAAAAACTGGGATGAATGATAATAAGGAGTCAGGGTATCACCAAGACCCTCTGGTGCAGTCAGTGCCTACTTTATTTTCGGAAGGTACCTGACCAAATTCTGGGAAGCCTACTTAGGAGGGCACTGAGAACTGCCAACCTAAGCTCAATTTTACAGGAGGTGAGCCCAAGCCAAACCATGTAGCAGAGGAACAAACTTGAGACTGTTGCACTAGTCACAGCAGAAATTGTGGAGAGTCTTTTCCACAGTCTCCTTGATCCCAGGTTCAGGAAGGCCTGACTGTTTGTTCCAGTGTTAAGAACAGAAAATAAGACTGGAACTGGGAGAATTAGGACAGATGTGAAACCCAAAATAGCACTTACTAGTAATCATATTGGACATCATAAGAAGACATCAATAATCAGAAAAAAAATGTTTGGTCTATTCTCATCAGCCATATGGCTTCACAAACCAGGTCTTCAAAGGACCAAATGTGGAGTTTATCACATTACTATCATCATCATTATTATTATTACTGTCTTGTAATTCCAAATGCAAAAGAAACGTACAAGTAATAACCAAATAATGTTCATATCATCTTCTTACTGCAAATCCAAATCCTATCGGGTGGTACTCTTATTGACACAAGTTTCTCCCACAAAGATCTAATACTGTGGTGAGTAGACTTACACTGCTGTACAATCCTTCAAGAAGGACTCTAGTTTCAGCACTTACAACATACTGAAAAAAATCCATGAAGTAACTATAAGTTTACTACATGGAGGTGGGCACCTAGACAAGAGCACCTATGACAGTGCAATTCCAAAGTCTCTCTAACTTTAGACTGGACATTTAGCTTATACTGCATGGGTAAAATACAGCTGCATAAGTTCCACTTACCTGTAACAGTAGATGTTCGTGGAGCACACTGCCTTATTGGCATATGGGTAGTAGTGCTGATTACTCTCTTTCTGGCAGTCTCTCATAACTTCAGGCTCCTCCCTCTGCTTGTCTGCGGGTGTGAATGACCTATCAGCTGCTATAACAGGATAATCCTTCACAGCACAGACACTAGCCCACAGTTTGTTCTCAAGAGTCCAAAAGAAACAGCATATGGAAAAAGCAGGTTTTGCGAACACTCACTGTAACAAACCAAAGACAACACAGACACACACACACACACACACACACAAAACAAAAACTGCTAAACAAAAACAGCAGCAACCACCAACAAATAAACTATATCTATCCAAGTAAAGGGGGATGGTGGGAGGGTGATACCAGTAAGGCAGTGTGTTCTATGAACATCTACTCTTACAGGTACGTGGAATTTACACAACTGTAGTATGTTCAAACACACTGCCTCAGTGACATCTGGGTAGATTCCCAAAGCTTATCCAACCTGGGAGGAGGAAGGATAAGGTCCTGGAGCCCCTGGACAACGATCCTAGTGAAGCCTACTCTAGACCTTGGAAAGGCATCCAGTTTGTAGTGCTACATAAAGGTATGGACCAAAGACCAATTTGCCTGTAGAATACTTCAAGAGTCTAGCCCTTTTCAAAATGATACTGAGAAGGAACAGGCCCTAGTGGAGTGTGTATTTACCCTGCCTGGATTCACCTTGCCATGGTGGGCATAACAAAAATACACCATCAGAGGACAACCAATGTGCAACGGTTTGCTTAGAGACAGGTTGACCATTCTTTGCTCCATAGACCTTTCTTTGCTCCATAGAAGGAAATAAAAATCCTTTACGTCTTCCCAAAAGGCTTTTTTCTGTCAAGGTATTCCCTGAACTGCTGATGCACATCCAAGGTATGAAGAATCTTCTCTCCCAAATTCTTAGGTTCTGGGAAGAACACATGGAAGCTTGATGGACTGATTAAGGGTAAACTTGGAAACCCCTTTCAGCATGAAAGAAGGATTAGTGCCCAAAACAACCATATCTTTGTGAAAAATAAGGTAAGGGTGCCCCACCATGAGAGCTTAGAGCTCAGAAATCCTCCCTGCAGAGGTAAGAGCAGTAAGTAAAACAGTTTTCCACTTTATGAACTTAAGATCAACATGAGTTTCTGGTTCAAAAGGTAGCAAAGTCAATTTTTCTAAAACATAGTTAAAATCCCACATAGAAGGAATTTGCTTAGGAGGGGTTTTATACGCAACACTCCTTTCATAAACTGTTTTACCAAAAGAGATGAAGAAAGAGAGGGATCCCCGGCCGACAAGCAGAGATGGCCACTAAATGCACTTTGATGAAAGCATACGATAAGCCATTTTGAAGTAGATCACACAAATATTTCATGACCAGGGGATATTAACCTCAATGCACCCCCCAACACACAGACACACACACACGCACACATACATACACGCACACTCCCATTTAGGCACCACTTAGAAAACCTCACCATTCACAAATATAAAATTTTCTAATAGCATGTTTTCTGGCCTCCTTTGACACTTGCTGCACATCATCATGAAACAAGTGCCTGAAGGGAGTCAAAACTGAATCATCCAGGCTGTCAAATGAATTTTCTCTACACAGGAGTGTAGCAGACCAGAGTAGGAAGAAGTTTGTGGTAATTGCCCTTGGCCAATACCATTAAAAGGGATAATCAAGATCGCTTAGGCCAAACAATAATGGAAAAAATAATTGCCTGGGACAATATTGTATCACTACAATGATCTTTGGCATTTCTCTCTGAACTCTGAGAAGTATCTTGTGAATCAGAGGAAAGTGTGAAAACACAAAAGTACATTCCCTACCCAGGGAATGAGAATGTGTCTGTCCTCCAAGCATGGCTGCAAGGATATTTTAAACAGAATTCCTACAGTTGTCTGTTTTGAAAGGAGGTGAACAGATCTATTTGAAAAGTTCCCCACATATGGACTAGATCAAGGAACACGACTGGCTTATGTTTCCATCCATGCAGGTCTGCCCAGGATTTGCTTAGTCTGCCATAACATTCTGCTCTGAGGGAATGTAAGAAGCCTGTAGAGTCCGAGAATACTGAGATGCCAACTTCCATGCCATCATTGTCAACTAGCACAGATCAGCAAGTTGTCCAAGTAAGGAAAAATGTGGATGCCCATAGTCCCAAGGAGGCTACTACTGGGACAAGACATTCTGTAAACACTCAAAGAAAAGTGGATAGCCCACAGGGCAATAAAGAAAACTGAAACTGCGACCAGAGGCAACAAATCTGAGATATCTTCAGAACTGGTGAGCTACGAGGATATGATGATAGGCATCCTTTAAATACAGGATCACCAAGAAGTAATGGTCCAGAAGAACAGGAAGCCTTGTCTTAAGGGCAAGCATCTTAAACTTGGAAATCTGGATGAAGGTAGTCAGAAAAGAAAGAAAGATCCAATACTAATCTATGCATATTTTCTTTTTTGGGAACCAGGAAAATTTGAGAATAAAAATCCCCTCATTCTCTTGGAAGGAGGCACCAGTTCTATGACCCCTGTGTCCAGCACATGCTGGAGAATAGGAGGGAATAACTACAACTGATCTGGTGGTTGAGGAGGAACTCCCCTGAAAGAAGGATGGTCTTTCCACTACAACCAGTAACCCTTGCACACACTGCTGAGGACTCATTTGTCGGACACCAATGACAGCCACATCACCTTGTTGATGGACAACTTGAGAAATGAAACACCCAATGGGAGACTTGAATAAGATGGAAGCCACGTCCTGGCATAATCATAAGTTGGAAGGGAAGTTATACTTTTTGGGAAAGGGACTTCTCTGGTTGGACTTGGCTGTTATCCTGCTATTTCTTTTGTTACTCCTGTTCAAGACGTCACCACGGATTATCCTGTTTAAAACAGGAAAACTTGGGAATATGAACCTTTTTTGGTGCACTCTGCATCAATTTACCCCTGTTGTCCCAGTGTTTAAGTATCTGGTTAAATGACTTACCAAACACAATAAGATTCAATGATAGCATTTAAAATGTCATTTTTTAAGTCATAATAAAAATTTTGACTGCGCAACCAAGCATACCTCCTCATTAATGTCAGCCCTTTCTAAGATATTCTTTAATGCATATTTTGACACATGAGAAATATTGGAAACAATATCCTTGACATAAACCTTTTGCTCAACAGGCAAGGATGCAGCAAACTCTTCTAAACTATACATACATCTCAACATAAACTTCCACATAAGATGATAGTTAAATATTTTAAAAGCTACTGTGCTGGGCTGCCTAGCTTCTTCCCCTAGGTTTCTTAGCCACCTGCTTGTTTATCCTGAGGGACTGGATTTGTAGAAGACAGACTTTTTATTGGCAATGGCATATAGAAACACAGAAACATGACTCATAGACAAGGGGCCCTGAAGACTCAGCAAGGTGAAGAAAACCCTTAACTTCTTAAAGACTTTTAGGGAGAGCCTCAGTAAGCAAAGGAGTACTACAGGCTTTCTTAAAAACATCTTCCAATGCTAGGATCACTGAAGGGATTGGCTCAAGGATCAGTGCCTCATCTACTAAAAGATCATAGACCTTGCCAGTCTCAGAGGCAGTAGATGACTGCCCCTAATTAAATACATTCCTAAATCTTGCCAGCCTTTTGGAAAAAGTAAAAAAGAAGTTATGTACTAACCAGAACGTTCCAGGTTTGTTGTCCTTGATCTCGCCTTCCTTCTTACTGTTTGGGTTCAGAGCTGACCCTTGGCTCTGACTCGGCCGTATACTATAGCTCAAGGGCTTTTACTGGCTCGAGGCTAGCCCCTATCCCAGCATACCTAGCGGTAGTTACTCAGATCTCGTTTGTGATAGCTCAGTACTAGACCATACAAATAGACAAGAGATATACTCTATTTTACATATCAAACGACACCTACATATAAAGGTGCAACCCCCTCCTCAAGAGTAAGAAGAGGAGACTAGGATTAACCAAAAAGTAAGGTAAAAAGGAAACCCAGCCAGTATAACCAAAAAAAAGAAGGGATTCCTCTCGATCCTCGATGAAGGGGGAAGGAGGGTGGGACGCAAGAAGGAAGGCGAGCTCGAGGACAACAAACATGGAACATTAAGGACCGTGGAACCAAAGGATGCCCTGTTCTGGGAGGTCACATCTACTTTGTAATGAATGATAAAGGTATGAGGATTAGCCCATGTAGCTGCCGCACAGATCGAATCCAAAGGCAGTCTAGCTTGAAAGTTTTTGTTTACGCAAATCGTAGACATGTTATATAGTGTCTGAAAGCCACTTTGATAAAGTCACCTTTGAGACTGCACAACCTTTTTTATTGTCCGCAAAGGATATGAACAATTGGTCACATTTTCTAAAGTCCTTGGTCCTGTGTAAATAGAAACATAACTGTCTATGAACATCCAATTGAAGAAGCTTATACTCTGCCTTGTTGCCATGACTGAGGAAGAAAACAGGAAGCTCTATGGATTGATTCAAATTGTAGTCAGAACATACCTTGGGGAAGAAAGAGGGGTTGGTTCTGAGAGAAACCCAATCTTTATGGAAAATCAAGTACAGGGGACGAATAGATAAGGCCTGTAACTCTGAAACCCTTCTAGCTGAGGTAATTGCAACCAAGAAAAGGGTCTTCCAAGTCAGAAATCTGAGCAGACAAGAAGCAGATGGGGGAAAGAATCAGAGCGTATAAAACTAAATTTAGATCCTGGGGGGAAGAGGTTCTCTTACTGGAGTTTTAAGAGGGTAGTACCTCTTAGGAATGCCTTGCACAGCCTATGGGACATGATACTGGACCCCATTTCTCCCATATGGAAATTAGAAATGGCAGCTAACTGAACTTGGATAGTAGCTGCAGCTGCTCCTCGCTCAAAGGTTTCAACAAGAAATTCAAGAATCTTTGAAATGGGGGCAGTAAAAGGATCAACCTGATTTTTGCCTGCCCGATAAGAGAACCTCTTCCATTTACTAGCATAAAGTTTCCTAGTAGTGGGCTTATGGGAGGAAATCAAAATGTGCTGAACTGCCAGAGAAACATCGGGAAGCCTGGCGAAGACCAGAAGTGGAGAAACCAAGCTGTGAGCTTGAGAGTTTGAATGAAAGGATGGATAGCCTCTGACTGATGCATCAAAAGATCTGGAGCTGGGTCCAGGATCCAAGGCTCCCCCTGCAGGTGAGGCCAAAGGAATGGGAACCATATCTGACGAGGCCAGTATGGGGCAATGAGGACTAGCTTGCAACCCAATGACTGTGCTTTCTGAAGAACCTTGGGGATCAGGGAAAATGGTGGAAAGAAGTAAAGCAGTCCCGAGGGCCAATTGTGAACAAGTGCGTCCCTGGGTGACTGTCCCGATGGTGGGACTAGGGCAAAGTAGCTGCTGCATTTGTTGTTGAGGGCGGTGGCAAACAGATTGCAGCATGGCTGGCCCCCATTTGCGAAAAATCAAGTCCGCAACTTCCTGCTTCAGGGACCACTCGTGAGGCATCAGGACAGCCCGACTGAGCTTGTCTGCTATCAAGCTGGATTTCCCTGGGATGTGCGTTGCAACTAGAAAACGTTGGGAAGATATCGCCCATTGCCAAACTCGTAGAGCCTCTCGACACAAGGGGTAAGATCTGGTTCCACCCTGTTTGTTGATGTACCATACTACTGACATATTGTCCGTCTGAATTGCTATAGTCCCTGTAGGTAGAGAGTCCTGAAGCGCTTGCAACGCCAGAAGCACTGTGCTCATCTCCGGGACATTGATGTGCAAGTGGTACTCATGTTCCTGCCAAGTTCCTTAAACAGTTTGTCCCAGATAATGGCCCCCCCATCCTATCTGGGAAGCATCCATGGTCACTGTGGCTACATGTTGGGCTGGTAGCAACGGCCTGCCTATTGTTACCACAGGGGAATGAAGCCACCACTCCAGATCCTTTTTTGCAGGATTTCGTGATCAGAATCTGATATGACATGGGTAAATCCTGTAATGACCATTATGCAAATAGGAGCCACTGTAGAATTCTCATGTGAAAGCGAGCCATAGGGACCAGAGTGACTGACGCTGCCATAGAACCCAGGACCTTGAGGACAAATCTTGCTTGAATTCTCTTTTGTGTGAACAGCATGGCAACTTGGCGATGGATCGTTAATACTCTTTCTTTAGGCAGCTTTGATATCATGGCCCTTGTGCCTAAATCTGCCCCTATAAAGGTAATATATTGACAAGGCAACAAGGCAGACTTTTCATAGTTTATGGTGATCCCTAGTTGAGAACAAGAGTGAATTGTGGATTCCCTTGCCTTGATTAGTTGATGATCGTTGGTGGCAGCAAGGAGCCAGTCATCTAGATATGGAAAAGCCTGGAATCCTAGACCCCTCAGGTGAGCCGTAACTACTGCCATGAATTTGGTGAACACCCTGGGGGCTGTGGTGAGACCAAAGGGCAATGCTCTGAACTGATAGTGACTGGCTCCCAGCCAGAAGCGTAGATGTCTCCTTGACCGTCTGTCGATTTTTATGTGGTAGTACGCATCCTGAAGATCGATAGAGCATATCCAATTGTCCTGATCCAGAAAAGGGAAGAATGGACTGCACTGTTACCATCCGGAACTTTGTTTTCATGACTGATTTCTTCAGCCTGCTGAGGTCCAACATGGTCTCCAGTCCCCTGATTTCTTTGGAACTATTTATTTATTTATTTTCAGTTTGATTACCGGGGAAGTCCACTGGGCCAAGAAGTGCCCATTTTCAGTGGAGGCCCGGGGAGAAAAGCTCCATGAACAGTATAATACAATATAGGTTACAAAATGCAAATAAAGGTTGCAAAGTGAAATACCATACAGTAGAGGTTGCAAAATAGAAAATAAAGGTTACAAAGTGAAATACAAGAGTAGGGTTCATACATTCAAGAGTTGCAGAGTGTAATATACATTATGAGACAGTTTAACAACTTGATGACAGTGTTTTTTTTTTTTTGATGAAACAATATTTACATGCTTGGAGTCAATTAAAGTCTGCTAAACTAAAAAGAACCTTGAATAAGTTCCGGATCTGATTTGGTCTGTGGGGACTTCCTGGATGACTCTTTCTTAGCAACCTTTGAACCTCTAGGTTTGCTTGATCCCAAAGACTGGGTGGAACATCTGGGACAGAGTGTTGCCTTTTTGACAGGGGAAGTTGGAAGAAGGAGATATTGTAACCTGAGGATATTATCAATAGTACCCATTTATTTTCTGTAATGGTCTGCCAGGCTTTTGGGTACAAGGATAATTTCCCCAGACTGTCTCCGGAGTCGGACAGTCGGGCCTCCCTTCAGGAGTGCTGGAAGGGCCTACCACAGAAGGTATCTCAGTCGCCATGATTCTGCAGACCCCCCCCACCGCGAGATCAGCATCTTCCATTTTTATTTCCCCCTCTGCCCCTGGGGGATAAATCTCCATGTGTGTCAGGTGAAGCTCCCTGGGATTTCCGGAACTTTTAGTTATGTACTTACCATAACGATAGATGTATGTGATCCATCTTGCCTACATTCATAACTGATGGGCTCGGAGCTGAGAATCGGCTCTGACTTGGCCGATACACTAGCACGAAGTCTCTCATTGGCTGGGCCAACCCCCTTATCCCAGGATGCACCACGCCCAAACCCCCAGATCTTGTTTGCCCCACAACAACTCACTCACATGAGCCACTCCAACTGTACAATAGTGTTTCCTCCAGATCCAACAGGTAGGGGGAAGGAGGCAGGTACGTACGAATGTAGGTGAGATGGATCACATACATCTATCGTTATGGTAAGTACATAACTAAAAGATGTAATGCGATCCTATCTCGCCTACATTCATAACTAATGGGACAGCGTCCCTAGCACCTAGATCCTGGGAGGCTCACTGGAAAACACTCCTGAGCATTGTGGAACCAAAAGACGCCCGACCTCTAGAGGCCACGTCCAGTTTGTAATGAGAAATAAAAGTATGTGGAGAAGCCCTAGTGGCCGCTGCACATATCTCATCCACCGACAGTCTGGCGTGGAAGGCCACTGAAGTAGCCATAGCCCTAGTAGAATGTGCTCTAACTGGAAAAGGAAGGTCCCTTCCTGTTGATGCATAAATAAATGAAACACAATCCCTATCCACCTAGCAATAGTGGTCTTAGTTACTGCTTTGCCAATCCTGTTATCTGCAAAGGCCACAAACAACTGGTCTGATTTCCTCTGCTGCTGTGTCCTATCCAAGTAAAACCTCAGTTGTCTATGCACATCCAACTGATGAAGTCTGTATTCTGCCTTGTTGGAAAATTTTGGAAAGAAAACTGGTAGCTCTATAGATTGCTGCAGACAAAGAGCAGATGAAACCTTCGGAAGAAAAGACGGGTTTAGTCTTAGAGATACTCTATCCTTGTGAAAGATCAGATAAGGGGGCTTAACAGAGAGGGCTTGAAGCTCCGAAACTCTTCTGGCTGAAGTAATGGCTACCAAGAAGGCAGTCTTCCAAGATAAGAACTTTTGCTCAAAAGTGGCCGCTGGCTCGAAGGGATGAGACGTCAAGGCTCCTAAAACTACATTCAAATCCCATGGCAAAACAGGTTGCAACACCGGGGGGAGAAGCAACCAAGCTCCCTTAAGAAAGGCCTTACACAACGTATGGCTCATGAGTGAAGGCTCAAAGGCAACATGATAATTAGAAATCGCTGCCAATTGGACTTTAAGCATGGAGACAGCGGAACCCTGTCTAAAAAGAGTTGCCAAAAAATCTAATACTGCGGACACCGGGGCTGTCAGAGGATCAAGGTTGTGCTGCTGGGCCCAAATGGCAAACCTTTTCCATTTATTAGGATATATCTCCTTAGTGGAAGCTCTGTGAGAAGAAGACAGAATCCGGACCACCTCAGGCGAAAGGATATGCTGTCTGACTAAGGTCGGAAGTGGAGCGGCCAAGCCGTTAGCTTGAGAGTTCGCAGTGATGGATGGGCCTGATCTGACTGAAGAGTCAGGAGGTCTGGAACTGGGTCCAGAATCCAAGGATCCTTCACTGCATACTTCCGAAGAAAAGGAAACCAAACTTGGCGGGGCCAGCGTGGTGCGATCAAAATCATGTTGCTTCCCAAGCAGATCGCCTTCTGAATCACCTTTGGCAGTAGTGGGACCGGAGGGAAGGCGTAGAGCAGACCGGAGGGCCAAATGTGGACTAGAGCGTCCCTGGTTGACCCCCCTGGGGGGGAATCAGGGAGAAGAAATTAATGCACTTCGCGTTCCAGAGGCTGGCGAAAAGGTCGCAACAGGGAAACCCCCACTTGGAGAAGATCCGAGACGCTACTCGGTCGTTCAGGGACCACTCGTGAGGCATCAGAATAACTCTGCTCAGCCTGTCTGCTATCACATTGGACTTCCCCGGAATGTGCGTTGCCACTAGAAATCTCTGGGAAGCGATCGCCCAGTTCCAAACTCTCATGGCTTCTCTGCAAAGAGGATAAGACCTGGTTCCTCCCTGCTTGTTCAGGTTCCATACTACCGCCATATTGTCTGAGAAAATTGGAATGGTACCCTTGGGAAGAGAGCTGTGAAGTGCCTGCAATGCTAGAAGCACTGCCCTCATCGCCAGGACATTGATGTGTAAGTGGGTTTCGTGATCTTGTCACGTGCCTTGAACCATCCTGTCCAGATAATGCCTCCCCCCACCCTATCTGGGAGGCGTCCGTGGTCACTGTGGCAATGGGGGAGGGGGGGCAGAAGAGTCGCCCCTGGTTCAGGTTGGAGGAGAGGAGCCACCAACGAAGATCTCGCCGGCAGGTATCCGTAATGAGAATCGGGTAGGACAAGGGCAGATCTTGGTACGACCACTGGGTCGACAGGAGCCATTGGAGAATTTGCATGTGCAATCTTGCCAGAGGGACCAGAAGAATGGCGGCCGCCATCGACCCCAAAAGCTGAAGGACCATCCTGGCTGGGGCTTTGCTTTGGGGTAGTAAGGCTAGGACTTGGTTCTGTAGTATCTTTATCCTCTCTGTTGGAAGGAATGCTCGCATCTTGACTGAGTCTAGCTCTGCGCCTAAAAAGGCAACACACTGTGATTGCAGCAATACAGACTTTTCCCAGTTGAATGTAATTCCTAATAGATGTCCCAATTCGATGGTAGCCCTCACGGCTTGAATAAGAAGATGCCTGGTGGGGGCGGTGAGGAGCCAGTCGTCTAGATACAGAAACACCTGGAATCCCAGACGTCTCAGGTGAGCCGTCACCACTGCCAGACATTTGGTAAACACCCTGGGGGCTGTGGTGAGACCAAAGGGCAGGGCTCGGAACTGGAAGTGACTGGCTCCTAGGCGGAAGCATAAATGTATCCTGGACGCCCTGTTTATCTTGATGTGATAATAGGCGTCCTTGAGATCGATGTAGCACATCCATACTCCTTTTTCCAGCAATGGGAAAATGGATTGCAACGTGACCATCCGGAACTTGGACTTCTTTATGAAGCGGTTTAGGTGGCTGAGGTCCAGAATGGGTCTCAAGTCCCCTGTTCTTTTCGGCACCAAAAATAACTTTGAGTAAGTTCCTAATCCGGTCTGGTCTGTGGAAACTGGCTGGATGACTCCCTTTCCGAGCAGCTTTGCGACCTCTATGACTGCTTGATCCCGTTGACTGGGTGGCACGTCCAAGATTTTCCTTGACGGTGGAGGGGGGACGGATAAAGGGAATGGTGTAACTTCTGGCGATGATACGAAGCACCCACTGATCCTGAGTGATGGAATCCCAGGCCCTTGGATGCTCCGAAAATTGACCCTCGACTGGCTCTGGAGACGCACAGTCGGGCAGTCCCTCAGGGATGCTGAAAGGAGGAACCATGAAAGGATTCGCAGTCTCCTGTGTTGCGGGAGCCTCCGCTGCCTCTAGGGTGACATCTTCCAGAATTATTCCCCCCTCCTCTGCCTCTGGAAGAGGGGGTAACTCTGATGGGCAGGGAAAGACCTTTGGGACTTTCTGAACCACATCTTTCCTCCCCCTCTGCGCCTTGGGATAAGGTCTCGAAGGGAGTGAAAAACGGGCCCCAACGGCAGACAAAGTCTTACCCTCCTGCTCGCATCTAGTGAGTGTGTCTTTCACCTTGGGTCCAAAGAGAGAGGACCTGTCGAATGGAGCGTCTGTGAAAGAAGACTTGAAAGCCTCCGCAAAGTGACACAAGCGCATCCAGGCTTGCCTCCTAAGGGCTACACCCGAACTCGCTGCCCTACTCGCCCCTTCGGCTGCATACGATATGAGCCTCATGGACGAGTTAACAATTGACGAAAGGGTAGACAGCTGGGCATTGACAGACTGCGTCAACGCCTCAGGCACGTTACCTGACAGGGTATCTCCCAACTCCTTTAAGAGATCCCTTTGGAGCCTCGTAAAATGACACAAATAATTCAGCGACCGCAGGGTAAAGGTCGCTGAAGTCAGGACACGCTTCCCGTACCTTTCCATGCTCCGGACACCTTGGTAGGAGGATGGATAGACGTAGATGCCTCTGCCACATCCTGCTGGGTGGCAGACGCCACCACCATAGCATCCACTGGAACTCCCTTGGTTAGAAACTCTTTGCCAGGGGGTGCGGATAAAAATTTGTTGGGGCGAGAAGGAACTGGCTCCACAGAATCAGGGTGCTCCCACACTCTTCAACAAATAAGGTCCAGTAATTCATCGAAGGGTGGAGACACCCAGGAGGCGGAAGGTTGGGCTCCGAAGGCCTTGAGGAAGACCGACTCCTTCGCGGAAGGGGTTTTGGACGGCCAGTCGCCCCTCTGACTCAAGATCTCCAGGACATCGGAGAATGTGACATCGTCAGAGGATGACTTCGGGGACCCTTCCGCATCATCAAGTTCGGTGGCCGAGGTGACAGACTCATCTGGGGAGTCTATGTGCTTCCTCTTGCACAACTTTTTCCTGGGGGGCTCATCAGGCAAAGACTCTGAAGGCTCCTCGGAAAAGGATGGACCACACATGGAGGAATCCTCAGGCCTCGGAGCCGCGCTGTCCGAAGACAGGGGGGCACCAGAAGCTCTAGTCGCCGTGTCTAGGGAAGGAGTCGCAGATTCCGGTGAAGTCACTAGAGATTTGTCTAGCGCACTTCTCATAGCCTCGATGGCGGATCCACCAGAATCTGAAGAAAGGCCCGCCTGCGAGACCATGACCGGTGTCGGGGTCCCCCTAGCCGAGGCACCAAGCGGGAGTCAGGGCCAAAACCAGAAGCCCCGACAAATCCCCCTCGGGCTCGGCCGAAGACACCCGAGAACCGAAACCCCTGGAAGGAACAGAAAAGTTTGGAGCTGAAGACGGTGCCGACAGACTAGCAGTGGGTCTCGGAACCGACTCAGGCACCTCACCCAACTCTGCGAACTCCATCTCCGACGACACCAGGGTTGTCGGAGGAGGAAGAAATGGAATCGAAATGGTTGGCTCCGGCCGCTGGGCTGGAGCTGAAAATAATTTAGATAAGACAGGTGACTGGAGGAGCCTCTGGACCACCCTTGTCTAAATCAGAGTCTGAAAGCCTGGAGGACCTGGAGGAAACAGACAGGGGGTGAGAAACTCTTTCTACCGGCTCCGAGGCAATGCTGGAATGTCGACTCCTAATCGGCTCCAGAAGGCTCGGAGCAGAGGAAGACTCGACTAGAACCGAGACCCCCTTCAGCGCAGATGGTTCAGGAGCTGACGAAACCGACCCTGGAGCCAAAACACTCACCTGCGGCTCCGAGACCAATGAAGCCGAGGAAAACCCAGATTGGAATTCTCTATCCTGCGGCTCCGAGACCAATGGAGCCGAGGAAGGAGACCGAGACTTAGATCTTCTCTCCTGCGGCTCCGAGACCAATGGAGCCGAGGAAGAAGACCCAGACATAGATCCTCTATCCTGCGGCTCCGAGATCAGTGGAGCCGAGGAAGAGGACAAAGATTTAGTTCTTTTTTCAGGTGGCTCCGACGGACTTGACGGAGCCGAAGACTTCTTTTTCTTCGATTTCCAAGAGGGAGAAGAAGATATAGCTTCCTCAAAGGCTGGTTTTATTAAACCTTTCAGGATCAACTTATTTTTTCTCTCCTGTAGTACACGAGAGGAGAAGGCATGGCAAACACTGCAAGATTCTTGCAAGTGTTTAGCCCCTAAGCAATAAACACAGATGGCATGGCCATCTGTTAACAACATTTTATAGCCACATTTTGAACATTTTTTAAAGCCCGACGGCTTATGCTCTTTTTCTTTGCCAGACATGACCCACAAAGCACTCGAAACACAAGGAGAGAAGGGAGGGAAGAGCTCTAACTGAAACGCGCGACAAGAAATAGGGAAAAGGCCCTCTAACTCAAATGGGTCTAACCCGCCAAACAGAAGGAATTACACAACAACCAAAAACAAACACAGCCAATCACAGGGTAGTACAGAAGAAGATAGCTATTAAAATAGCTGTTTGGTTATAAAATTTCTAAGCTAAGAGCAAAAACGACCCAAAAAGGAAGGGTACTTAGCCACAGCCAAGTCGAGACCACATAGTTACTTCAGAAGCGGCAAACGAGATCTGGAGGTTTGGGTGTGGTGCATCCTGGGATAAGGGGGTTGGCCCAGCCAATGAGAGACTTCGTGCTAGTGTATCGGCCGAGCCGGAGCCGATTCTCGGCTCCGAGCCCATCAATTATGATTGTAGGCGAGATAGGATTGCATTACATCCACATTTTCCTGCTCTTCTGGCCTTTAGGATAAGGCCTAGATGGAGCAGAAAAAACATGCTCCCACGGCAGAGACAGTTTTGCCATCCTGCTCGGCAGAGAGACGTTTGCCATCCTGTTCACACCTGGTAAGAGTCTCTTTTACCTAAGGCCCAGATAAGGACGAGCCATCAAAGGGGGCTTTGGTAAAGGAAGACTTGAAGGGCTCTGCAAAATGACAAAGGCACATCCAGGACTGTCTGCGTACGGCCACCCCTGTGCCTGCTGCCCTGCTTGCCCCATCGGCTGCGTAAGAAATTAGCCGCATGGAGGAGTTAACCACCAAAGTCAAAGTCGCAAGCTGAGAAGCTGCCTTGTCAGAGGTTCCCGCAGCTGTAGCATCCTGTAAGGTATCTTCTAACTCTTTGAGGAGATCCCTTTGAAGCCTTGTAAAGTGGGACAAATAGTTCAGTGACCTGAGTATAAAGGTCGCTGAAGAAAACATACGCTTCCCGTATCTGTCCATCGTATGAGATTCTTTATTCGGAGGATGGACAGATGAAGAAGTTTCCGCTAATTCCTTCTTGGTAGCTGCTGCCACCACCACCACAGCATCAATGGGAACACCTTTGGATAAGAAGAGTCTGTCTTCAGGAGCTGTTATGAATGTATTGGGCCTCCGTGGAACTGGTTCCATCGTGTCTGGAGAGCTGCATGCCTTTCAACTCACTACGTGTAATAGTGGGTCGAAAGGAGGAGATACCCAAGAGGTGGAGGGTCGGGAATCGAATGCATCCAGGTACACTGACTCGTCTTCAGAAGGGGCAAGGGACTTCCAGTCACCCCTCTAAGGATTTCTAAGATGCCTGAAAAAAAGACATCTTCAGAGGGGGACCGTGGAGACCTTAATGAGTTATCCAAGTCTCTGTCTGATGTCAAGGACTCAGGGGAGTCCACATGCTTCCTCTTGCAAGTATTCTTCTGAGGGACCTCCTCCGAGGGATTCTGAGGGGAGGTTTCGGAAGAGATGGGATCGCCCAATGGGGCGTCCTGGAGCATGGGTTCCCTACGCTTGGGAAGGAGGGTGGTTCGGAGGCGGACACCGGCACCAAAGGCAAAGGAGCCAATGGAGCCGAGGGTGGAGCTGTCTCAGTAGATAGCACGCTCCTCATCACCTCAAAAGCATCACAGTCCCGGCCCGAAAGTGTCTCCGGCTCCAAAGAAGCCAGAGACTTCTTCCAAACCGAGGGCGACGGCTCCAAGACCAATGTAGGAACCAAACTGACCTGCGTTGAAGCGCCGAGAGGAAGACTATGGTCGGACAAGGGTCCTATTTTGCTCCCCCCCAGAGTCGACGAGGGAGCGTCGGCTCCCATATCCCTCAACAGAAGGAGGTATCGAGGAGATCAGAGCTGTAGTCGGAACCGAAAGACTGGAGGAGGTTACCGGAACCGACGGTTCCACCACTACGACTTCCATACACTCCAGCTCTGAACTCAGAGGAATTGGAGGAGGAATCGAGACAGGTGTTGATTGGGCTGTTGGCACCATATCAGTCTGGGTTGTGTCCAGAAAGTATTTTAGCTAATGCTGGTGTCCTAAGAAGCCTCTTCACCACCTCTCCACATCATCATCCGAGAGGCTCCTGGAAGACCGAGAGGAATGGGTTGAAGACCGGTGATTGCCTGCCACAGATTGAAATAAAGGAGAATGTGGAGCAGACCGCACTGGTTCCAAGGCAGGAGACCTGGATCTCTTGTGGGATCTTACTGGCTCTGAAAACACAGATGGAGCCGTAGGTGAGAACATCTTGTCAGAACCGACAGTCAGGTCCGACTTAGCTTGTAGCTTGCCCTTCTCTTTAGACCAATCCAAACTCGGAGCAGAAGAGGATGAAGGTTTGGGTTTTTCCAGTTTATTTTACTGACGGAGTCCCCTCCATAGAAGCATCAAAGGGGCCCTTCAGTAAACCTCTTAAAGATTAATTTGTTCTTTCTCTTCTGCAGGACTCATGAACTAAATGCATGGCAAATAGAACACAAATCCTGTAGGTGAACAGGTCCTAAACAATATACGCAACTCGTGTGCCTGTCCATAAGGGACATCTTTTGACAGCATGAATTGCACTTTTTGAAACCCGAAGGTTTCGATTCCTTGGCAGTATCTTTCGACATAATGTCGAACAGCACTATGTGAAGCTAGACAAAGAGAAAAAAAACACTAATAACAAGATAACTAGCCAATTGCAGTAAAAAAAATCCCTCTTTTAAGTACAGAAGAGAATGGGGGGCCTCTAAGTTAAACGGCAAACTATCCACCTAAGGAAAGCCTTTAACTCAAATGGCAACTCCTTAAAACTTAAGGGAAGGCAAGAAAAACAAAGAACCCTCCAAGTTAAATGGGTTTAGAAGAGGGGAAAGGGCCAGAAAGAAAAACAGTTAGTCCCCAACAAACGCAAATCACTCGGACGGGATAGACAACTACTATTAATAAGTTAGAAAGATAAATTAAGAAAATTTTTCCTCAAAAATACCACAAATAGAAAAACACTTAGCCTGAGCTAGTATCTGCAATCTCAACATTGCAAGCATCAAACGAGATCTGGGTAACTACCGCTAGGCATGCTGGGATAGGGGTTAGCCTTGAGCCAGTAAAAGCTCTCGAGCTATAGTATACAGCCGAGCCGGAGCCGAGGGTTGGTTCTAAACCCAAACAGCAAGAACGAAGGCGAGATATGGACAACATAGCATCATCTGTTTTGGTTCCTGCATTTACCCGTCCTCAGAGGAAACCGGCACAGACAGATCAGAACTGTCAAACACCTGATCCTCTTTAGAATCAGGATGCGTAGCAGAAAGGCCAAGGGTGGAAGCACTGGCATTACTATTAACCCAGGAAAGAACCTCCTCAATCAATTGCTCGAGCAATCAATCTAGCTATAGCTACCATCTCTAGTGGGAAACCTGAAAAAGAGACTGCTGCTCAACTATGTGGTGGATTTTCTAGCTCTTCTTAGCATGCACTACACTAGTGGTACAATCCCTCGGGGGGAGGGGGACGACAACTTATCAAACCTGGCAATGGATTCTGTACCCGACTTCCCCTGCACCTAAAGAATTTTGTTTTCCCACACCTGAACAAGGCAATGGTACAGACCCACAGGATATGTCTGACCCTCCTGTCATGCACAGTTGTGGGACCAGAACCACAATGGGGGACCTGGAGGTAGGTGAGTGGTCCGATTGCCTTCTCTTGGCAGAGGGTACTGCAGAGTTACAAGCTACAGGCTGAGGCATATTGTTTGTTTTATTTTTATGAGTTTTTTTGTTTTTTAGGTGCAGACTGGGTAGATTGTGTGTGTGCGTGTGTGCGTGTGTGTGTGTGTGTGTGTGTGCGTAGGGGGGGGGGCAGTTTTAGAGTCCATCTAGACAGGAGGCAAAAAAAATGGCAAAGTCAGTACAAACTGCTGGTGAAACAACACTACCAGTACACAAAAGGACAGTACCCCTATATTTTCCCTTAAAATAGCAATGTAAAGCTTGTTTAAACAAAGAAACCAAAACAATACAGTACTGAAGCAAAAAGCCAGTAATTCAGTACACACACACTAAATATCAATACATATTTTCAAAACCCTGATACAAAAATAATAACAAATGTAAACAAATAAATAAATAAATAAAATGGTTAATTTCAGTTCCATGTGTATAAAAACAGTGTAAATTAGCTTTATGCTACCAATTCGGTTTAAACTTAAGCAAAATTCCTGTCAGAAAACAAAATGGTGCCAAAATCGAAATTTAAACAAAAAAATAGTTAAAACTTAAACCTTCCACCCCCTCAGCTGACCAACTCCCAGCAGAATACCTTCAAATAGGTGCCAAATCTATAGCCTACCCTATATCCAGTATTATTGTATAGCGTCTCGCAGGCAGGGACAAAATAGTACCTCTCACCTAATCTGGCATCCCCTGTCCAAACAACATACAACAAAAAGCTTTCTTAAAACCCACTTCTCCCATCCTAAAAGATAGGGCTTGTGTAGCCAAGAAGTTGGACACAAACCTAACCTAATTTGTACTAATAGCAAATAAAACTAGGTACTAAGAACATAGAATTCACAGTTCCATAAAAGCAAAAATTTGTACCTACTGGCAGCTGGACTTTAGGACCCAGCAAACTCCTGACCGGTGTATCCCCGCTCCGCTTCGCCCTCGCTCCACTCGGGCTCGCTCCGCTCCCCACCCTGCCCCCATATCCCACCCGCCCCTGCTATATCCATATTTATTAGCGGTACAGTCCCCTCCCACTCAATCTCTGAACCAATCACAGCCTCCCTGCAGTTAGTATATCTCCACCCTTTGTTCTTGATAATTACCAATTAACTACCTGGCCCTCAAAAACCCCACACAGAAAATTATACATCCTTCTCTACTACATGGGCAACATAATGAAGTCTATCATCCCACCATTAGTTCTTTGTTTATTGATTCCTTATCTCTTATCATGGTATGAAAACCAATCCCTATCGGGTATTCAATTCCCAAATGGTCACACCTGCAATTATCAAACTCCCCCCTTGAATCTAATCTCTCCTCCTAACTGTCCCACCCTTACACCACGCCCTAAAAGTGTCCATCTCATCCAGCGATACCCTAAAGTAACCATTACAAAACCTGGCCTGAAGATACTAAGTAAACTACTAAGACTCTTAGTTCATCTGAAAGCAAGTCTCGCCAAAGATGGTGATATTCACCCCAACCCTGGCCCATTCAGTGACTTAGACCCCAACAACCCCTTGTTAACTCATAGATCCTCCAGCTCCCTCCTCATCTTTCATCTTAACCTAAGAAGCATAAATAACAAGATACATAATCGACATGCTATGATAGCCACTCATCTCCCAGACATCTTATGTCTATCTGAAACATGGCTCAAACCATCCACTAAGGATAAAGAAATTCTTCCGCCTGGCTACAACATACTTAGAGTTGATCGGATAAAGAAAAAAGGTGGTGGAATAGCAGTAATGTTTAGAAATACACTGAATATCATTATGAATCCAACCCAACCCCCCAAGGTCTCAAATATGGAACTACTCGCCCTAAAAATATGCCTAAACAACCAAAAGACTATCAATCTAATTGTAGTCTACATCCCACCAGGGAAAAACTTAGAAACAGTGGAGCTAACCCTAAGCTGGCTTACCTCAAACTACCCTCAAGAAACAATTGCACTAGGTGACTTTAACCTTGACTGGTCCCAGTACTCTGACCAGATTAATCCTCTGCCCATTAACCTACATGGCTTCTCCCAAAATATAAAATCCCCCACTAGAGTAGGAAATTCCCATCAAAAAGAAAGTATCATCGACTGGGTACTCACTAATAAAGACACTCCTAATTATACCACAGGGACCCTCCCCAACGATCTTAGTGACCACCTTATCACATTCATCTTAAAACATAAATTGACGTGTACTAACCATCCCATATATAAATTAGTTAGAAACAAGAAGAAATTTGTTCTTGAACAATTCCTTGCAGAACTTAAATCCTGCAACTGGTCCATACTAAAACACTCCCCATATACGAGAGTGTTGCATACTTTAACGATACATTCCTAAATATACTTGACTCTCATGCACCTAACCGATCCATCAGAGCCAAAGTCAGGACTGCATCTTGGCTAACCAAGGATACCAAAACCAAAATTAGGCTTAGAGACCAGGCCTGGGTGAAGTGGCGAACCACCAAAGAACCCCTAGATCGCATCAAATTTCAGCAGCTCAGAAACTCTACAAAAACAGATACTACCCGAGACAAAAAGAATTATTTCTGTCATCTCCAGGACAAACACCAAAATAACCCAAAGAAGTTTTGGGCAGGCTTCAATAACCTCCTTTATTTGGGGAAATCAACTACCCCTACCCCTGAAAAACATATAGGTAAAGATCCTGAAGTTATAGTTAACTCGTTCAACTCTTTTTTCACTGAGACCGTTCAGGCACTAGCCAGTCAGTTACCTACTACTTCCACCTCCTCAACCAGTCCCTCTGGCAAAAATCTACCTGCCTTTAGTCTTCAACCAATATCTACCTCCTATATTAGAACTTTATTAAAGAAACTCAAACCATCCACCTTATCGGCTGATCGTCTCCCAGCTGAATACCTACAAATAGCATCTGATGTAATAGCATATCCCATCTCAATCCTGATCAATAGAACTATTACTGAGGCCACCATCCCCTCAATCTGGAAAATATCATACGTCATCCCACTCCACAAGGGAGGCGCCTCTACGGAAACATCTAATTATAGACCCATAGCAATATTGTCGCCCATAGCAAAAATTATGGAAAGGTGTGCTCATAAGCAACTCCTACACCACCTCACCCTAAACAATCTCCTGTCTAATACTCAACATGGGTTTCGCCCTTATCATAGTACTACCACTGCCCTCCTTTCCTTTGTTGATTCAGTAAATAACAATCGGAACAACAAATTAATAACCTCTGCTCTCTTTCTTGACTTGTCAAAAGCCTTTGACATGGTCAATCACCAACTATTGCTCCACACCCTTAAATCCCTTCACCTCGATAACCTAGCCCTACGCTGGTTTAATGCTTACCTTTCTGGTAGACAACAATCAGTCCAGTGGCAAAACAAACTATCACACCTGCTACCAAATTCCATAGGAGTTCCCCAAGGCTCTATACTTGGTCCCCTGCTTTTCTCCATATTCATAAACGACCTCCACTCAGTCATCCCTAAAGCCACCTGCATTCAATATGCAGATGACTCCACCCTGATTTGTTCTGATATCTCTCTCCAAACTCTTCAAGTTGTCACCCAACACTGCTTTGCGGCAGTTGAAAAATGGTTTGCTGAACGGAAACTTATTCTAAATCCCATCAAAACTAAGCTACTTCTAATCTTCCCAACCTCTGGAATCCCCTCAGGCCAATACCCACCGCACTCTAATAATGCGGTCTTTTACGTTCAATCCATCAATGGCACCATTATTGAGCCTGTCACCAACACCAAACTACTAGGTGTTACTATTGATCACAAGCTCAAATTTGATGTTCACATTAGTCATACTATTAAAATAGTAAACAAGAAACTAGGATCCATGTACAGAATTAAAAACTTTCTAACTCCTTCTACCAAACTAACTATAGCACGATCTCACCTTCTTTCCACCCTACTGTATGCCTCCCCGGTCCTATCCTTCCTTAATAAAAATGAGCTCAACAAGCTCTCAGTTGCCTATAACCACATCGCTAAATTTGTTACTGGATCACCCTACCGTACTCATCACTGCGTCAACCTAAAGAAACTTGAATGGTTAGAACTACCTAACCTACTTAAATTCAACCAACTTACGGAAGCATTTAAAATAATTAAGGAACCCGAAAAAAAACCCTCTCTGAACAAACTCCTGACCCCGTACTCCAACCTTAATAGCCTCCGGTCGTCTAATAGTGTCTTGGTACAAACCATGAAATCCAATAACTCAGGTGGTGATGCTCTCTATGCCAACTCTATTGGAAAGCTCTGGAACTCCCTTCCCAAAAACCTAAGACTAACAACTTCGCTCAGCCATTTTAAAACTAGTCTCAAGTCATTTCTTAAGGCACAATGGCTATGACCTTGTGACAAACCTGACTAACCTTATAAGCTGCCTACCATATACACACCACCATCTAAAAGGACTCTTCACCTCAAAACTTCTCTTTATCCCTTCTTAACCTATTTGCATATCACCCTATTCCTCTTAGACTGACCCCTCCTTAAAACCTTAGAATCAATCTGGAAAGTTGATTTACCCTTCTCCCTCGTGATTAAAGCCCAAACCTCTTTACTTCTTAACCTTCTGTATTTCCTGGTATTTACTCATCATTTACTTGTGGAATCTAATAGAATGTATTTTTAATTAGTCTCTCTGTATCTTGTATACTTCGAATGTTACTTATGTTTAGTTTATCTATTGTTGTTCCTTTCAAATGTGGAGCTTTTCTCCCCGGGTCTCTGCTGAAAAGGGATATGTATCCAGTCAGACTAACCTGGTAAACAAATGTAAAATAAATAAAATAAATAAATAAAAATATCCATTCTTATCAATAGAACCATTAGTGAAGGAAATATCCCGTCCATCTGGAAGATTTCCTATATCATTCCTCTACACAAAGGTGGGAACTCAAATGATTTCTCTAATTTTCATCCCATAGCCTTGCTATCTCCCCTCGCAAAAATTATGGAAAAGTGTATTCAGAAACAACTACTCAACCATCTGCTCCAAAACGGCCTTCATTCCTCAGCAGTATTTGTTGATTTATCCAAAGCCTTCGACATGGTTCATCACCACCTGCTCTTACACAACATGCAGTCTCTGTCCTTAGACCCATTAACTATCAACTGGTTCAAATCTTGCCTTGATAACAGGAAACAAACAGTACTCTGGCACAATAATCTATCAAATCTCCTACCTATATCCCTTGGTGTCCCTCAGGGCTCCATATTAGGGCCACTCCTATTTTCCATCTACACTAATGATCTTCACTCAGCAATTCCTTACTCTACCTGCATTCAATATGCAGATGACTCCACCATTATCTGCTCAGCTACCTCTCAAATTGAACTGCAAACCTTGACCCAGAATGCATTTAACACTGTGGAACAATGGTTTACTAACCGCTGCCTCCTCCTTAATCCCATGAAAACAAAACTGCTACTCTTCTCCCCAACACGCAAGTCCACCCCCATACAGTTTTCACTTGCATCCAACAATGGTACTGTTATCTCTCCAGACCCAACTACCAAGCTCCTAGGAATAACGTTTGACAACAACCTCAACTTTGACACACATAACACTACAATAAAAACTGTCAAGAAACTTGGATCCCTCTATAGAATCAAACCTTTTCTCACTATAACAGCCAGGACTACTACAGCCAGAACTCATCTCATCTCTACTCTACGCCTCACCCATATTCACAAACCTTTCTAAAACCAACATTAACAAGCTCACTGTATCATATAATAACATTGCTAGATTTGCTGCTGCCTCCCCTTACCATACTCATCACTGTCTAAACCTTTTACAACTTGATTGGTTAGAATTTCATCACCATCTTCATCTTTCTCAGCTTACTATTGCCCATAAAAGCCTGTATCAACCCTCAAATACTCCTATTCTCTCAAGACTACTTACCCCCTACCATAATCCTACAAACTTATGCTCAGCTAATAAACTACTGTTTAACACCTGTAGAGCTCATAACCTAGCAGGTGACTCCCTCTTCTGTAACACCGTTGGTAAACTATGGAATCTACTACCTACTGAACTTACAACTCTCTCCTCTCATACACTTTTCAAAAAGAAGCTCAAGCTTCATCTCAGAAAACACTGGTTATGTTCCTGTATTACCCCTGACTAATTGCTTTATCCTCTAGCATTAACCACCTGCATCAACTTCCATTCACCTTCTAACCTTTTATTTATATTTTCTTTTTTCTGAATAAGTCTTCTTAAGTCTTCACATATATTTCCTTATTATCAACATTGGTAACTGCCTTCCACACTATACATTCTATATATTCTATGATGACTTTTTTTAAAACCTTACTTAAAATGTTTTTATCATATTATTCTCTAGACTTTTTCATGACCTTATTTAAAAATGTGTATCTTTTATTTTTATTATTATTATATTTCTCTTTTTTTCTATTTTGTCATTTTATATGTTGTTATTGTTTTTTTATCTATATTGTTTTGCATATGGAGCTTTTCTCCCCGGGCCTCTACTGAAAATGGACATGTATCCAGCTAGACTAGCCCGGTCAACAAATGTAAAATAAAATAAAATAAAAAAAAAAATCAATAAATTCCTTCATTAACTTCGTTATACAAAGATATAAAGAAAAAACTATGAAAACGGGAAGTTTTTGTGTCAAAAGATTCAATATAATGCCATAAAATCAATGAAAATGTGATATAGTCACGATTATGTCAATATGTCAGTAAAAGAACTTGACAAAAACAGCCCCAGTACAGAAAGTCTGTCAAGAATCCAAAAAACATCATCAACACTTAAAGGGTTAAACACTCTTGACAGTATTTAGTTTACAACACACACACACACTAATCCTTTACTGTTAACAGGACATAAAGTACTGCAAAGATGCTCTTTTTTCATAAAGAGACACTAACACGAAAACTGTAGAGATTACTAGCACTAACAGAAAAGACAGACGGAGAAATATAATAACACAAAGGGTTTCTTATCTGAGCTCCAGAGATCAAATTTACGCAGAGAATGGTAGTCTTCTCAGAGATCTTTCTCTTCCAGTGATGCAAGAAAAAACTGAGGCTGCTGTCTGAGCTGTGACGGATTATCCTGATGTGGCAGCTGATTGGTCCTTCACACCCACAGATATGCAGAGGGAAGAGTCTGAAGCTATGTCAGACTGCTAAACAGAGAGGGTAATAGAGCAATACTACCCATATGCCAGTAAGGCATTCTGATTACCATCTATGTGAGCCTTTGCCCAAGATGTTTTTCACATAACTCTTGTGCCAAAGCGCTTTTAAAATAAGCAGCAGAATTGGAAGTCCCTTAGTGATGTGCACCTTGTCAGTATCTTTTAATGTTTTGATGTGCTTGAGGCAAGATTCTTTGAAACCGATGGATGGCTACCAAGATGAAAGTGAATCTACTGTCAGTAATATCTATATCCAGGCCATCCAGCTCATGATGAATCCTTTTGGCAAAGGCAAACAATATTACCTAGGAGAAAGATAGGAGGAGCTTGACCATATACTTAGAAATGTGAGGACCTGTGAAGCCAAGGAAGTGCTCATATGAATGATGGCAGCTGACTATACTAATGGCTGGGGGAAGTTATACAATTCCAAAAGTTTTTGATTTTAAGAGCCCTGTGATTACATGCAACTGTCTGAAACAGTTCAGCAAAACTGCTGCTGCAAGATAAAGGTTCTGCCCTTTCTTTTTCACCAACAGACAATGAAGTTGGATTGGTGGGAGGGGGTAACAAGGGGTTCTGGCCTCCAAATAAATCATCACTTTTTCAAACTCTGAATATAAATTTTGACAACTACTTTTATGGTAAAGCTGTTTTCAAGCAAATGTTCCATACTCAGTCTGATTTGTCACAGGGCATGTTAACAGCAGCCTTCAGAGAACTCCAAATGCAAAGATGTGCCATACAGTGATGGGCTAAATCATGTACCAAAATACTTCTATAATGATAGTAAAATGTATCCTCAGTTTTATTTCTACCCAAGTTATTCTAAAATTGCAAGTGATAATTTCTGAATTATTTTGCAGGTCACTATTAGTAACCATCCATTTGTATTTGAAGTTACGCAGATCTTGTCTTTACCAGGAACATGCTATTTACCTTTTAAATAACTTCAGCGTCCCTGCCTCCCAACCTTCACAGAAGTATAGTAAATACTGCTCACACAGTACGGAGATAGGTGTCTTTTACTCCACCTCTTTGTGGCATTTCAGGACGAACAGTCTCTGAATGGAATGGGAAAGGGAACCCTCATACAGCTAAAATAAAAATGGAAGAAACAGAATAAATATACTGTGTTTTTCCAGAAGCATGCTCCATTTTCAGCAAATCCCTCTAAAAATGTAGTTGTTTCAGTTGCAAATTAAAATTTACTTTCAGATCCCATTCACTGCATTAGAGACAGTTTTTTCCTGTCAATTGACAAACTGAGGTGGAGTAAAATGACTGCTCCATTTCAAGTCTAACATGGCATTCTGTGAAAAGCTGAGGTATCAGAGCAACTAGGCAACAGTGTAAAACAGTGCATGTACTACTACCTCTCAAAGAAAAGCACAATTCCTAAAAGGACTCAAAAGTAAATGATTTTAACATCTGTAAGTTTACAAAAAATGCTGTGTATCTACGTACACAACTGTTAGTTTTAAATAGCCACACTGTCTTTTCCACCTTAAAAAATCTACATAATACGACTACGGCAGACAACACTTCATGCAGCGACTGCTTTAACCCTTTTCTATACCTTAACAGTATTAATGGAATATTACTCACCTGAAGTACTACGAAGTAGGTTGCACATTTTCCAAAACAGCATGTTCCTCTATTTTATTGTGCTTTATAGAGTGGGATAACTGTGTATCATCACCTTGACTGGAGAATGAAAGTTCTCCGACAGGGTGTTAATGTACAGATAAATCTTGGTGAAAAACAAGTTTGCCTCTTTGAAGTCGCATATTAAGCTGCCACGAAGCTTGGACAGACAAAAAGCAAATGACTACCATATTTTTTTTACACTTACTAAACCCATCTTTACTATTCAGTGAACATAAAATAGTAAAAAGTAAATGAAAAAAAAGAAGTAACACAGAAACACACACACATAAGCATGCGTGTGTGTGTGTGTGTGTGTGTGTGTGTGTGTGTGTGTGTGTGTGTGTCAGAGAGAGAGAGAAGGTGTGAGTGAAGAAGAGAGGGAGGGAGGGAGGGAGGGAGAGATGGTGATGGAGAGAGACTTATTTCAACTTCTACAGGCAGTCCATTAGCACACATTGTCTGAACAATTAGTATGAAACTCAAATGTCTGGCATTATTGGCAGAGTGTAATGTTCAGTGATTTACCAGCAATCTGAACATTTTTAAAGGGACAGAGCAAAACCATGCAGCAAAATCAGGGACAGTTGCAGTGCCTTGCATTGGATGATTTTTTCCCATTCACTTGATCACAATGAGACAACTGAGGTGTAGTTAGTCAACAAAGTGCATGTAATTGCTGTGTGTGTGTGTGTGTGTGTGTGTGTGTGTGTGTGTGTGTGTGTGTGTGTGTGTGTGTGTACATTTCTATGTATATGTGTATGACTCTCTGCTTCTGAATGTGTGTGTGTGTGTGTGTGTGTGTGTGTGTGTGTGTGTGTGTGTGTGTGTGTGTGTGTGTGTATACACGTGTGGATATTAAATACTTCTATAACATACATTTTGCATGTAAAATACTTCGTCCAAAAACAATTACATAAGTTACAAAGTATAAAAAACATTAGCCGGAGAAATTTTACATAAAAAAGTGTATAGTTAAGAAAATAAACACAAACAAATTTAACTTTATGCATAATAATGCCCTCCAGGGAAGGTAAGTGTTGTCAGGGAATTAATGTCCTTCCTGGGGTGGTAAGGACCAATGCCGAACCTGGGTGTGCCTGCCAAACTTCCTGATAAGCAATAATGCTTGGCAGGGTGGACATTATGTAAAAGGGAGCAGAAGCCACCATAACTCTTTATAGGCATGGTTACCCTTCGTATCAGACTAAACTTGTGTTATTACCTCAAAACCTAGCTAACAATATCTCTTCCTTACGATATGCACTTTAAGCCTACCAAATCCAAATACAAGGCTATGCAGAATGAGGATAACAGACACATTCATTCTTTATCAGCTGATACGTGAAGGGACTCCTCACAAGTAAGCCTATTACTGGCATTACCATTATTTCCTCTCAGCTCTGCAATTCTTTTCTAAAGCTCCCACATTCAGAGGGGCATGAGCACCCTCTGCCACCACATACTATGATGTCATGGGCTGTATGATGATAATGAATTTTGCTGCTGAGATTACCAGTTTTCCCAACCACTGAGTGGTTAACATTCTTGTAAATCAAAATCATAATGAAGGACTCCACATATATAAGGAACTCTGACAGAAGCAGCAACAACAGCTGGTTGAAGAAACTGTCCACACAGTGGGACAACTGATTCATCTTACTGAACTAATATGCTTGTTTCAAGTAGATGGTGATGCATATCCAGGGTATGAAGGAATCTGTCTGCCCTGCCTTTCGGCATTTTTAAAGGAAACAAGAGATATGAACAAACTGCTTTAAGTTGAGTTCTTAACATACTTTGGGAAGGAAATGTGGGTCAGTCTTACAGGTTACCAAAATGGGACTTAACTGCAAGAAAGGAGCTGAAGAGCTGACTGTTGGTCTTGTGAAGCATCTAAGCTGCTTCTTCACAAGGCAGCAAGAACGCACTAAAGATGTTCCACTCTGATTTCTGATTTTTCCTCAAGGATGAACAATCAGCAGTCGGAATGGAAGTGGGACAGGGAACGACAACTTTTGGAAACTGGTTGGTTGTTGTGCCTTGGGCAAGACATATCCATATAGCCTAAAGGTTATTGCAGCAGTGAGAATGATGAATATAACTGCCTTCCAAGAGAAACTTGTGAGCCTCCAAACCAGCTGGTTTGAATGAAGGTTGGAAAAGTCAGCCAATCATGATGCTCAAGTCATAAAAATAGGAAGAAGGTTCTTCAAAAATAAGCAAAGATATACAACCACATTTAAAATACTGCTTAACTAGTTGGTGCTAGGTCACCATTCTGCCCTCCACAATGTGACAATGTGCAGAGATATCAGACACATGTGCCATGGCAGTGGAATAAGAAACCCAAGATGTCTAGGTCAGTGTCAACTGCAAACTCACTGACCAAGACGGTACAGGACACCTCTTTGCACAGATTCAGAACCTATTTCACTTTGTAGAATACCTGTGATGAGTGAAGTACTTTCTAACTGCTTCCGCAACATCTGTAACACATTTTTGGAAGTCAAGTGGGAGATGAATATCTGACAGGATGGACCGTCCAGTGGAGGTAATGTTACCCCAAATGAGAAGGATTATTCTGGTTAGTCCTGGAATTGTTTCCTACTTTGTCAGGGGCCAGAGTGCTTGAAAGCATGCCATTCTTTACCACATTGAGCAAGTGATGATGAATTGTGGTCTTTCTTCTCTTTGTAAAAAGGCACACAATCAAAGGAAAAGACAGAAAGGAAAAAAAGAACTTTCCTGGATATGGGAGAAAGAGAGAGAGAGAGAGAGAGACAGAATGCATATTACTAAAACTTATTTTTTTTTGGCTTTTTGATTTTGTTTCTTAATAGTGCAATCTGACTGCACTGTTTAACAAACCAGACTGTTTTGTGTTGACGGTTATGCAAAGTTGTTTAACGTTGAATTTTTAATGATGTCTGTTAAAAAATAACAAACATTAGCCAAAGAAGAGTAGACACAGTAAACACATAGACATTGATTTTGTATAACAATACCAAACACAAGTTGTAAATGAGACAGGCACCTTAAGAGTTGAAAGCTAAGCAAATATATCTGCCAAAAAGTACAATGCAAGAAAATGGATATAGTTAAAGCAAACTGTAATAAAATCACCACCAGAGGATTAAGGAAAAGTACAGTTTTGTACCTACCATAAATGTAGATGTTCGAAGATCCACATTGCTGCAGTCCTTACACTTGGGTAGTCCGCTGTCCTCGGTCGGCCCGAATATCAAAGTATAAGGCTGACGTCGGTCAAGGCGCATTTGACTGACATCAGGACGTCAGGGTACAAATGCGCATGACCGACGTCATATCCTCAGTCTTTTCTTGCCCCAGATGTCAGAAGACCCTAAAAAGAAAGGTCAAAACCAAAAGACAGCAAACAACCAACCAACCACCCTTGCACCAAAAATATGTACAATATATACAATATACACCATATTGACAACCCAATCCACACAACCGCCTCTAACTACAGAGGGGAAGGAGGGAGGGATTGGACTGCAGCAATGTGGATCTTCGAACATCTACATTTATGGTAGGTACAAAACTGTACTATGTTCTTCATCTCACATTGCTGCAGTCCTTACACTTGGGTAGAATCCCAAAGCAGAGGTAAGGGAGGATGGCAAAACTATAAGGAAGCAGGAGCTGCCAAAATGCCCTGCAAAATAGCAGTGGCAAAACCAGCCCTAGATTTAGAATAAAGTGGAAGGTGATAATGCCTAGAGAAAGTATGCAATGAACTCCAAGTAGCTGCCTCCAAAATATCTTTAGTTGCCACCCCCCTTAAAAAAGCTGTCGAAGTGGCAGTAGCCCTAGTGGAATGAGGCCTAATCCCAGCTGGAATCTCCTTGCCATGATGGGAATAACAGAAAGCAATGCAAAACCCAATCCACTTAGAAATAGTTTGTTTTGACACAGGCTTGCCCTGAGAACTCAAAGCAAAAGAAACAAATAACTGCTGAGACTGCCTGAACCCCTTAGTTCTGTCCAAATAATATCGCAACTGCCTGTGTACATCTAAAGTGTGCAAAATCTTTTCCCCTTTATTTTGGGTTTGGCATAAAAAGTAGGCAAATGAATAGTTTGGTTTAAAGCCACACTAGAAACCACTTTAGGCATAAAGGAAGGATTAGTACAGTTATATACCCTATCCTTATGGAAAATTAAGAAAGGCTCAACCGCCATAAGGGCCTGCAACTCAGAAACCCTTCTTGCAGAGGTAATGGCCAACAAAAAAGCAGTCTTCCATGATAAATATTTCAACTCGGCAGTAGCTGCAGGCTCAAAAGGTTGTAGAGTAAGTTTCTCCAACACAAAATTGAGATCCCAAGCAGGAGTAGGAGCTCTACGTGGGGTCTTATATTCTTTGCCCCTCTAAGAAATTGCTTGAACAAAGGATGAGAAAACAATGGTGGGTCACAATCATAGTGAGCCGAAATTGCTGCAGCATGAACCTTAATAGAAGAGAAGGACAAACCTTTGTCCAGTAACTCAGTAAGATATTGAAGAGCCACACTTAAATTAGGCTCAGAAACATCAAAATCCTTTGCTGCACTCCAAAATAAAAATCTCTTCCATTTATCTGCGTACACTTTCCTTGTACTAGGCCTTCTAGCTTCCAAAATAACATTCAAAACTTGCTGTGGAAGTTGAGACCCACTATGGTTCAAAACAGAATATGCCAGGCTGTGAGGTGAAGAGAGTGAAGCTCGACATTGAGCAAATGACTGTCCTCCTGAGACAACAGGTGTGGAATCGAAGGCAAAGGCCATGGAGGCTCCCGTACCAGGCTTCTCAGTAATTGGTACCAATGCTGTCGAGGCCAATCTGGAGCTATCAAAATCATCCTTGGCTTGTCCTGTCTGGCCTTTAGTAGTACCTTTGGGAGGAGAGGCAGAGGTGGAAAGGCATACACATGAAGATTGCTCCAATTGAAAGAAAGAGCATCCACTTTCCAAGCTGTGGGATGAAACCTTTTCGTGCAAAACTTTGGCAGCTGGTGGTTTAGTGGAGAAGCGAACAGATCTATGTCTGGAGTTCCCCATGACACTGTCAATTTCTGAAATACATGAGGATCCAATTTCCACTCGTGGGGATCCATAATTGCCTGCTCAACACATCTGCTAAGGAGTTCTGTGCTCCCGGCAGAAACCTTGCCTGAAGATTTAGCTGTAAACTGAGAGCAGTCTCCCACAAAATCATTGCTTGCCTGCATAGAGGATAAGAATGTGTTCCCCTTGCTTGTTGATGTACCACATGACAGTTGTGTTGTCTGTTAGAATCAACACCTGCCCTGGAAGAAGTAAATCCTTGAAAGCTATTAATGCAAACTGGACTGCTAACATCTCCTTCAGGTTGATATGTAGATGTTGTAGTCTGGCAGGCCACTTGTCTTGTATCCACTTTCCATTCAGATGAGCTCCCCAAGCTTTGTCTGAGGCATCTGTCGTTAGAATCTGACTTGCCTCTGGCCGGGTCACAGAGAGTCCCTTGTTTAGGTGACATTCCTGAGCCCACCACAACAATTCCTTTTGAATGCAAGGTATTATTTGAATGACAGTGTCCAGATCCTGGCAGTGCTGTGTCCATACATTTTGAGATACCATTGCAACTTCCTCATATGCAGTTTGGCATTGGGAAGCACCAGAATACAAGATGCCATGAACCCCAAGGCTTGAAGGACTGTCCTTGCAGTCAGCCTGGACTGATGAGACAATTGATGAAAGTAAAGGGAAAGATTCTTTTGTTTGTCCGGGGTCAAAAGGCCATCTGGGATGCTGTATTCAGTCTTACACCCAGAAAGCACATGTCCTGAGAGGGTACTAGACTGGACTTTATTTCGTTCACAGAATACCCCAGGCATCTTAGCACTGCTATCACATATTCCAAATGATGAAGAAGCTCGTCCTTCCTTGAGCCAGAATCAGGCAATCGTCCAAATAAGGATAGATCTGTATTCCTTTTAGCCTGAGGAAAGCTATCACTGGAGCCAGAACTTTCGTGAACACTCTGGGCAGTAGATAAGCCAAAGGGCAATGCAGAGAACTGATAATGAGAAGTCCCAGCCCGAACGCAGATACTTCCTGCAACTCAGTCTGATAGGAACATGAAGGTAAGCCTCCTTGAGATCCAAAGTTACCATCCAATGATCTTTGCCCAGCAGAGGTAAAAGCTGTTGTAACGTCAACATTTTGAACTTGGGAATGTCCAGATAAGTGTTGAGGGTAGATAAATCCAAAATTGGTCTCCACGTGTTCCCTTTCTTTGGTACTAGGAACAGGCGAGAATAAAATCCTAGGCCCACTTCCGGCACAGGGACCGGCTGTATGGCCCCTATATGAAGTAACAGAGAAATTTGTTTGTGAGCCTCAATTCTTTGCTGAGGAGGAACGTCTGGCATGCCTTTGAAAGGAGGCAAGGTATGGAAATAAAACCTGTAACCGTGGTGTATGATATCCAATACCCATCTGTCTTGGGTAATTAAACTCCAATTTTCCTTGAAAAATGACAACCTTCCTCCCAAAAGTGCTGCCAGACGAGAAGGCTCTGGTAGCTGAAAAGGTAAGTCATTGGGTCTGTTTACGAAAGGACTGACCCCTGCCCTCACCCGAAGACTGTGCAGGTGAACTCCCTGTTCTAGGCCTGAAAGAGCCCTGAGCTCTGCCCCTACCACGTCTAGACCTACCCTTAGACTGAGAATCATAAGAAGGATACGTCCACCCCTTGGTAGGCCAATTTCTACTAAACTTCGGAGGCTGAACCTGCAAAAAATCTTTAACAGTCTGCATAGACTTAGCCTTGTCTTCCATTTTCTTTAAGACTGCCTCAACAGGAGAACCAAACAACACATCAGATTGTAAAGGAGCATCTAAAATCCTTGTCTTAACATGGTCAGATAAATTCTGATCCCTCAGCCAGGCGTGCCTGCGAAGAACTGACCCAGTGGCAGCCACCCTAGACGAGGCCTGTACAGCATCAAAACCACATTGCAAAGAATGCTTACCCACCTGTTCAGAAACATGTACTAAATCTTGTAACTCTTTACACTCAATACCTTCCGCCAGAGCATCTACCTTAGACTTCAATTGTGAAAGGAGATAGTTTTGGTATTTCAACATGTGAAACTGGCAATTCAAAGCCCTCATAGCTAGGGTGGAAGTAGTATAAACTTTCTTTCCCCATCTATCCAAAGACCTGGCCTCTTTATCTGGAGGAACCAGATTTTTGACAACAGAAGCCTTAACACCTTTAGGCCCCTGAATAACAGTTTCTGGGTCTGCCCTAGGACTCTTAAAAAGATACTTATGAGCTTCAGGCACCCTGTAATACCTGTCCGGTTTAACAGGAGCAGGAGGCAAAGAATCAGGATTAAGAGAAGCCTCTGCAAAAACATCTTCCACCACATCCAGAACAGGAGGTATAGCCAAAGGCCTATGCTGGGGTAAAAACAAAAATTCCCTAAGCCTTTTCCTGGAATCAGAGAAGTCCTGACCTTCCCACTTAAAATGCTCCCTCATGGAATGCAAAGTCTCTGAAAAAGAAAAATCCTCAGGAGGAGAAGCAGAAGGAGTAGAATCATCCACATCAGAATCAGAATAAGGAGAATACTCCTGCAAGTCTTCAGCCGAAGACTCCGAAACATCCGAAGCCTGCTCAAAACTCCCTAGCTCAGGTTCCATCCTAGGTCTCTTATCAGGAGGGGGCAAAGAACCTCTAATCAAAGTAATCAAATCTTCTGCCATTTTAAGCATATGCTTCTTGGGCACAGTTCCTGAAGAACTAGGGGTGACACCAACTGAAGCTAAACCTGGCCTGCCTCTGGGGGAAGCCTTGGAAACAGAAGGAGAGGGCCTAACCACCCTAGGAAGGGAGGGGAGTACAGTAACCTGAGAAGCCCCTTCAGCCTGACCTGCCTCCTGAGAGGCCACATCCTGCAATAACAAAGTCTCTCCCTGGGACTCCAAAGAAACCTCCGGGAACCACCGGCTCCACCGACACCTCTAAAGAACCGGCGTCCGGGACGGACGGTTCTTCTAGCCTAGGCTTAACTGCTTTGTCCTTGCGCTTCTTCGAAGAAGCGGGCGTCGGAGCATCCGACGGCATTTTATAATTGCACCGCTTTCCGAAGACTAACCTGGCACAATCTAACCTTCTCTTTATAGTGCGCTTATTGAATCTAGCACAAGAGCGACACCCAACAACGCCGTGCTCAGGCCCTAAACAAGGAATACACAAAGTATGATAATCTCTATGCGGTATCTGTTTCCCACAAGAAATACAGTTATTCACTTTTTCTGACATCCGGTAAACCACTGAGGCAAGAAAAACTAAAATATTCCCCAACGGGGTACTTAGCCAACTTTGACTCGGTCTGAAACTCCGAATTCGAAAAATTTCAGAACGCCGAACGGCACTTGCAACGCTGCTTCTGCATCGGACCATGCGGCAAAAAAGACTGAGGATATGACGTCGGTCATGCGCATTTGTACCCTGACGTCCTGATGTCAGTCAAATGCGCCTTGACCGACGTCAGCCTTATACTTTGATATTCGGGCCGACCGAGGACAGCGGACTACCCAAGTGTAAGGACTGCAGCAATGTGAGATGAAGAACATCAAATGGATTCGTCCTTGGATCCGACTCGGCCGCATACACAAGGCTTCGGATTCAGCTCTTGAGCTCCTCCCTCCATCCATAATACTCTATTCTATCCCCAACACCTCAGATCTCATTTGCCGCCATTGTGGTTAGATGTAAGTTCTACTATCGGGCATAGTAAGCATTATTTTTCTTATAATAACTCAGTTTTATTTTTAAAACTGGCTGCCTTTTTTTTAAATTGCAACAACTTCTGCCCGTTTCCTCCCTTGAATGTTTTTTCACTGGTATTAAGATCTCTTTTCCTCTCTTCTTGACTTTTACTCAGTTTGAGTAGTGTTGGTACCATTGTTGGTACATCTCTTTTTTTTTCAGCTATTCTCCACATACCATACCTGGTATTCATTTCCCCTTTCCTTTCTTAATCTATTATTTTAAAAAAAATATATAACTTAATACTTTGTTTGTTGTGAATTTTCTTTATAGGTTACTCTGTATTTTTCTTGCTGGCCATGTCAGAAAAAACAACTGGATTCAAAAAGTACACTTCTTGTGGGCATAACATACCAAACTCAGATGCCCACAAAAGAAGTGCATGTATTGCCTAGGACCAGAGCATCTTGACTCATATTGTCCCATTTGCGCCACTTTTAATCCCAGGGTGTTATCAGACAGGTGCAATAAAGTGATTTTAAAATGGTTGCTTCCTGCTTCTTCTGGAGCTCAAACCCACTCTAAACACCCAAATCAGTATCTTCAGATGTCAGGAAGAGATCTCCTCAGAAGTCCCCAAGGGCTTCTTTGGAGCCGCTGGAAAAGATTAGAAAATTTTCGATCTGACCACCTCTGATTCAAAAACCTCTTGGGCCACCCTTAGATCCAAAGCCTTTATCAGATCTGAAAAGTTCAGCTCCTATTGTCATTTCCTCCTTACCATCTAATTCTTTTTCAGATGCTAAGTTCTCGAATCTGGCAACCAGTTCAACTTGTAGAAGTCATACTCCAGAATATGCACTGAAACCGTTTTTTCCTTTTCTGCCCAATCACGTTTTTTAGACTCTGAGGAAATATTACAGACCCTCATCCACAGCATCTTCCAGGTCCTCGAGGAGTTTGTCAGTGGCAGATGTGGATAGGATGATGCAGATGTTTCTTAGGGCTCAGATCCAGACTAGGGTGCTGCCAGCTCCACTCCTTTCTGGATCCGTGAGTGCACCTGATAAGACCATTCTGTCTCCTTCTCAGATCCGAATGGAGGTTTCGGAGTCCCAGGATATAAGATCCTCAAGAGGTTTGGCATGGGATCCAAGGAAAGTACCTTCTTCGACTCCGACGGTGTCCCTGACTGGTGCTGCTTCTATACCCTCGGATCAAATTGGGTCTCGGATCCAAGAGGTTGGCACTGGGCCCAAGGGGTTAGGTTCAACGCTGAATTTGTTGGATCCATCCCTTCCTCTCAGAGCCTCACCCCTGGACAGCTCGGATTCGATTTTCCCTGTGAGGCTCAGTTCTGGGGGCAGCCCCGACCTACCTACCTCAGAGGCTTTGGTTCCAAGAAGGGGGGGGGGGTTCCCCTGGTCCTTTGGCATTCAAGGTGGTAGAAAGATCTCTCACTCTTCACAGAGAATCGCCCTGTCTTACCTTGGATACGACCCATCTCCCATCTTGATTCCAAGCTCTGAGCCCATCAGACCTATTCCACAAGGACAGCCAGTGCTAAGAAAGTCTCCAGACAGTTCCTCTAGAGGAACCCCCCCTTCTGATACCTCTCCCAAACACCCCATGGACGGGGTTCCTCTGATGAGGATGTGTAATAGGAGACACATCAAATGTTATTACATAAACAATGGTTTACACATTAAAGTTAATTAACGTCGTGTGTGTGTGTGTGTGTGTGTGTGTGTGTGTGTGTGTGTGTGTGTGTGTGTGTGTGTGTGTGTGTGTGCGTGCGCACTCACGCATGCTCGTGTGTGTCCCTGCTGTTGCTGCTGCCTTCAGGCCACAGGATGTACTACAGAATGCAGAACTTCAGTGGCAACACCAGTTTTCTATCTGATCAATAGAAGCAAGATGGACAGGTGCAATATTACAAAAGTAATCAATATCAAAAAGACAAAACAGAATTCAAAAATTGCACGGTGAGCTCTTTACTCAACTGTATTTATCTTAAGGTACATGTATGACATCTTACAAATGTGTGCCCAGGACAGTCATAGAAGAAATCCCACATTACTTAGCAGGTACTACAGTCAGCTACCCTTCTACATAGGATCATAGGAGGTTACTAGTCTAATGGCCCTGGGGTCCTTACATGCATAGCCAAAAGTTTATCCCCAAAAAGAAACAAATTCAACTTTTTAATGTACTGGATACAAGTTGACTTTTTGGGGGGACAAAAATCAATGTAGTTAGTCATCCACTAAGAGACTGTCTTGGCTACAAGCTTTTTTCCCTATACACAGTAAAGAAGAACATTAATTGTTCCAACATGCAGACATACTTTATTCTGATAAAAAAGGCCAATAATGCCTCAATCTAGAATAGACACTTGTATAAAACAAAAGTGCAATTGTAAATGCATGCCTAGTGTAAAAAAGTAATTCTGAGCATCAATGGAAAAACGATGGAAGATTGAAAGACCGCATAAGGACAACTTAGTGACTGACCAAAGAAGAAAATGAAGACTGGTTCTCAGAGACAGACCCCTATTTTCCCCACCCAGTCTTTAAGGAATGCTTAGTTAGGATACATACACATAACAGCTTGAAACTATGGAATTTATCTGGCAAAATAAAGCTGCAGAGGAAGCTAATTCTGGAGAAATAAACAAAAGTCTCTCAGTCAATAACTCAATAACTTCAAGTGCGTGTCTGTGTGTGTGTGAGAGAAAGACACTTTACATCAATTTATTGAAATGCAAAAGTAGTGAAACACAACACATCAATACATTTCAAAAAAAAAAAAAAAAACAAATTTAGTGAAAAAACAAATCAAACACAACAGATCTCAAAAGGAAAAAAGTTTCCTTTTGGAATCCAAAGTACAACCACTAAATTCAGACCTAACTTGTCTGAATACAGGTAGTGCTACAGAAAGGGTTTTTCAAAGGTAAAGTGTGGGATTGGGGTTAAGGGCAGGATTAGGGTTATCATGCATTAGTAAGGACAGCTGTGGAGCTTTGTGTGACTTGTTTATTGCTACTATTAGGGAAAGGGTGTTTGGTGCCCTGATGTGTAGGGCTGGGGCAGGGGTAGGATCAGGGATAGGAAACATCAGTAAGGGTGGACAGGGGTCACACACACATACACACAATGCCCCTCCCTGACAAGCCATAGTAGCCATCATTTAACCGTGATCAAACATCTGTAATGACCTCTACTTTATACAAAGCCTGTCCTGCTTACAAAATCCTAAAAAACAACAATAACTTTCAAACTCTATGACTTTGACCAAATTAAATAAATAATGGATCTAGTAATCTATTTTACTTCCCGATCTGAAGCACATGCACCACCTCTCCGAAACAAAACAGAAATGACTATTTTAACTGTGACTCAGTAAATTTAAAGACACTTTCCTTCATATAGAACCTTTCTCCCCAACTCCCCCAAAGATAGCCCCTTTCTCACTAAGTACACCTCTAACATCAGACTGTGACCAAATGAAGGAAATAATGGTCAAGGTAATAATTTCAACTTGCTGATCTTGTACATACGAACTGCCCCTCACTGATAAGCCACATTAATGACAATTTTCACAGTAATCAAGAGAATGCCCTTTACCTTTGTACACAACTTACTCCAAGCCACTATCCATACAATTCTCACTTTCTGATTATGTGTACCTCTTACGTCTGAATGTGGTAATGAATGGCCATGATAACATACTTCAATACTTGTTTCTTTCACACAGGCGCTGCCCATTTCTGACAAGCCACATCAGTGATCATTTATCTATGGTCACATAACTGTCCTTTGCTTTCTCACACAGCCTGCATCTCCATCCCACTCTCAAAATAACCTCTTTCTGATGTATTTGTCTCGGATGCCCGAATGTGATTTAATTAAATAAATAAATGCAAATTCAATGTACTTCAACATGTTGCTGCAACAACTGCACAGACACGCATGACTCTCCATGATAAGCCATATAAAATCAATCATTTAACAGTGATCAAGGAATTGACCTTTGCTTTCAAGGCAGTCTGCCTCCCATCCCATCACCACCCAAAAATAGAAACTTCAACTGTGTACACCTTAAACGTTTTGGCAATGATTATTATCATGCACTGCATTTGCTTCTTCTTACAGAGTTCTCTAAACTATGACCATTAAAGGGACCCCCAAACTGTGTGGCATTGACAGATGACCCAAATGACCCGAGATCAATAAGTAGCTTAGGCATTCAAGCAGCCAGGTGGAGAAGAGAGACAGAGAGAGAGGCTTGATCATCTCGTGGGGGCCATAGCACACACAGGATGGGCCTGCATATGTGTCTGTGTCTTCCAAGCAGTGTTCCATGTTAGCCGTTATGAAGCATTTGCAAGAATAAGCATGCTCACAGGAAACCATAAGAGGCATTTCTACAACCGTATATCGGATGTTTGAGGAAGGGGCAGGGCCACAGCAAGAAAACCCCAGATAGCCTGGATGATGGCCTCCAGCAATCAGCATGCACCCTACAGGAATATGAAAGGGTTTACTGACTGATGGGAGTATTGACAGATGGCACAAACTGGAGGAAAAAACAATAAAAAGTGTAACTGAGGGCATTTACAAAATACATGATTAACTATTATAAGTAATGTGTGCTGCTAACAATAACAACAGATTTGCATGGTTTTCTACTAGTATTTTTTTAAAATAAACATGCAACAGAATGTCTCTTTAGACTGAAATGTCTCATCCCTAAGTAATTTTCAGTAAAATGACCACAGACAGCAGGGCTGGCCAGAAAAAACTGATGGCATTACTTACATCACATACTAACAGGTCATGGTAAGAGAGAGAGAGAGAGAAAGAGAGACAGAAGTGAAACTGCAAACTATCTTATTTCTGACCTGGATTTTTATTTGTTTAAATTTTTTTTGACAGTGATTACTTCCTTCCTACAAAACTCTGCAAACAAAATAATTATCCCCAAATCATTCTAAAGGTGAGAAACATTATTTTTTTATTTTAAATTTAGCTTTCATAATTTTAAAATGAAAAGAAAAAAAAAACAGCAGGAAATTGGCCTTTTATGGTACCATATGTCCTCTGGGGCCAAGAAAACTAGGCATTAAAGTTAAGCAGATAAGGTACCATCACTATTTGCACAAGGGGACTGCAGGCTCCAACCTGAAACAGCAGAAATGTATTTCAAAGCCCCAATACAGCCAAAACACAAGCACTTAGTAGACCGATGTTTCAAAGGGAAAATATGAACTCTTTAAAATGCGAAACAGCAAAGAGGTGAAATTAAAGAAACAACAGCTAAATGATTTGGGAGTTGTAGGGAGTATGCCCTTAACCCAGGTGCAGGGTTTGTGGCATGGGCCAAAGACAGTGTGTGCACTACTTAAGTGAAAGTCAACGAAAAAAATTAAAGACCAACGCAAATACGAAGGCAGGGAAGTCAATTCCTAAAGTTGAACCTTCTGCAAGAGAATCCCAGAGTAATACAAAATTTCAACATAAAGTACAGATGTGTAGGTAAATTTACTGAAATAGACAATTTCAGTAAATTTAAAAAAATTGCTGCTGACATAACAGCATATCCAGTAACCATCCTTACAACTGCTCCATCACAGAAAAACTAGTCCCTGACCTCTGGAAGGTATCCCATATTACTCCCCTCCATAAAGGGGGAACTCAAAAGAACTAACAGATTACCACTCCATAGTTATACCGTCTCCTCTCTGAAAAATATTAGAAAGGTGTATTCACATACAAATTATGGAACACCTCAACACACAAAAACTGCTCACTAACACCGAACATGGATTCAGACCTCACCATAGCACAACCACTGCTCTCATTTCATTCACTCACATAGTTAATGGGCATATAAATTATGGTAAATACGTTTCAGACATCTTCCTAGACCTTCCCAAGGCCTTTGATATGGTTAATCATAATAAGCTTATAAAAGCTCTGTCAGAACTAAATTTTAGCCAATCCACTATTGCATGGTTTCATAGTTACATAACAGGGAGATAGCAGTCAGTTAAATGGTACCAGGGGCTATCACCTCTGTTCCCAATAACAAGAGGGGTTCCTCAAGGCTCCATCTTCAGACCTCTGTTTACTATATTCATCAATAATCTTTATGCTTCTACTTTAAACTCTACAGTCATTCTGCACACAAATGACTCTATATTAGTCTGTGCATCCTCTTCCGTCCAGGAACTATACCAGCTAATCTCAACCCACACAAAACAAAACCTGCCATCTTCCAACCTACCCAACATACCAATCCTTACCTCTCTTTTAACATCATATCCAATAACAAAACTATCATATCTGCTGTTACCCACACAAAACTTCTTGGTGTTGTGATTGACTGCAACATGAAATTCGATATCCATATCTCTCTCACCATAAAGAAAGTCCATAAAAAACTAGTTACTCTATATAGAAACAAACAGTTCCTAACAAACACTACTAGGGCCACTATTGCATGCATACATCTCATCTCTACATTATTATATGCCTCTCCAATCCTCACCAACCTTAGGAAATCTGACTTAGCCAAACTAAAAGCTTGCAATAATAAAACAGCCAAATTTGCCACCAACAGTTCTTACAGATCACACCACTGTGTAGCCCTCAAACAGCTCAAATGGCTTGAACTTCCTCACCTACTTCTACATAATCAACTTACTCTGTCACAAAAAATTCTATATATTCTCTGGCCAATCTACTAGAACTACAAGCTAAAACTAGACAACTTCGCTCTAGCGAAAAAAAAATGAATCAAGGTCACCAAGACCAACAACACAGCAGGGAACTCCCTCTTCCCTAACTACATAGGCAAAATTTGGAACACCCTACCTACTGTTATTACCTCAGCAGGCTCAAAGAATACATTTAAAAGACTCCTGAAAGAACACCTAAAGCACACATGGATATGCACATGTTCCCCATCTGGCTGCCCCCCCCCCCTCTCCCCTTACTCTTGCCCTCTGACTTCAGCTTCATCTTCAAAAGAATCCAACTTCTCTAGCTTCCTTCCAGTTCCGCCTCTAATTCTAACCCCTTAGTCAATACCCATATGTCACTGGTAGGACACTCTGTTATCTATCCAGTATACTTTTCTCTTTACACCTCTACTCTTACTCTGTACTTAAGCTACTTACTCATCCTGCTTTTCTTACTTAACCTGTTATCCAATTTCCCATCTCTCTCTTCTCCTGCTACTATACTCCCTACTATGTCTAATCTTTGCTCTCTTTGTTGCTATACTCCCTACTGCGGCTAACATGCTCACAAGTCAACTGCATAAAGCAGAAAATGCAACCTCTACTAACAATGTTCACCATCATGTAATACCTCAACCTAAAACTATAAAGGATGTGTTCAGTCTATGTAAATATGTTAAATCTTAAGCTTCAATGCTATGTTACTAGTCAGTGTTAAGTCTGGGACTATGTAAATCTGAATGCTTCTGTATACATCTTATATTTTGCTTAAAATTTAACTGTGAAGCTTTTATCCCCGGGCCTCTGCTGAAAATGGACATGCAGTCCAGTCGGACTTTCCCAGTCAACAAATGTAAAATAAATATCATCCTGAGAAAACCCCTTCACTACAAGACCTGAAGATTCCATACTCCTGTACCAGAAACCTCTACTAACAATGTTCACCATCATGTAATACCTCAACCTAAAACTATAAAGGATGTGTTCAGTCTATGTAAATATGTTAAATCTTAAGCTTCAATGCTATGTTACTAGTCAGTGTTAAGTCTGGGACTATGTAAATCTGAATGCTTCTGTATACATCTTATATTTTGCTTAAAATTTAACTGTGAAGCTTTTATCCCCGGGCCTCTGCTGAAAATGGGCATGCAGTCCAGTCGGACTTTCCCAGTCAACAAATGTAAAATAAATATCATCCTGAGAAAACCCCTTCACTACAAGACCTGAAGATTCCATACTCCTGTACCAGAAACCTCCACTCCCCTAACATACTTCTCCTCAAAGTAACGAAAGATAATAATGCCACTGGCTCATCCCTCTACTCTAACAAAATAGCCAAACAATGGAATAAACTTCCCCCCCTTATCACAGCTGTAGCTTCCATACAAGAATTTAAAAAAGTCCTTAAAACACATATGTTGAATTCAAGGCTATGCAACTGTGACAGCCCAGGATAATACTAGGACCCTCCTTTATCCCACACTATCTCCTATTTTCTGTACTTATCAATCACACCTTCATCCCATACTTCTAGTCTCCTCACATCTCTTACTATTATATCTACCTGTACCTTACCTTTATTTTTGACAGCTGCTAAAATGTAACAACTACTTACTGTTGAAAAAAGAAGTTATGTACTCACCATAACATTCTATGTTTGTAGTCCAGCTCGCCCTTCATTCTTACACAGGGGTTCGGAGTATATCCTCAACTCTGACTCGGCCTATTAGCAAGCTCAAAGTCTTCCAGTTGGCTCGTGGCTAGGTAGGTATCCCATGGTGCACCAGTATAATCCCCAGATCTGCTTTGCTGCTAATTATAGAGAGAAAGAACAAAAAACTATCCAGAAAGAACAATAATAAAAGGTCTCCACTTGTTAAGAAAAAAATTTTCTGTCCCCAGATCCTTCCAGGAAGAGGGTAGAAGGGTGGGTTCATAAGACTGAAGGGCGAGATGGACTACAAACATGGAATGTTACGGTGAGTACATAATTTCTTTATGTTCTGTAGTCCTATCTCGTCTTCATTCTTACACATGGGACAGCGTCCCTAGCACCTTATTTTTGGGTGGCTCATGGAAAAATATTCCTGAGTACCGTGGAACCAAAGGAGGCTCTACCCCTAGAGGTCAAATCCAATTTGTAATGAGTAATAAAGGTGTGAGGGGTACCCCATGTTGCTGCTGCACAAATATTATCAATTGGAACCCTGGCTTGAAAGGCTGCAGAAGTAGACTGGGATCTTGTAGAATGAGCCTTAATTTTGAATGGTAAAGGCTTACCATTGGAAGAATAAATGCAGGATATACAACTGGAGATCCAATTCGAAAGGGTCACTTTGGAAACCGAGAGACCTAATCTAGAGTCGGAGAAGGAAACAAATAGTTGGTCTGACTTCCTGAATTCCTTAGTCTGGTGTAGATATTACCGTAATTGTCTGTGAACATCCAACTGATGGAATCTGTATTCTGCTGCGTTGGAATGATTAGGGAAGAACAACGGAAGCTCTATAGTTTGGTTCAAGTTGTTATGAGAGCATACCTTGGGGACAAAGGATGGATTTGTACAAAGAGATACCCTACCTCTGTGGAAAATCAAATAAGGGGGGCTTGACAGACCGTGCTTGTAACTCTGATACTCGTCTAGCAGATGTGATTGTCACCAGAAACAAAGTCTTCCAAGATAGAAACTTCAACGAACACGAATGAGCTTGTTCAAAGGGTGGAGACGTTAATTTGAATAGAACGAAGTTTAGATCCCATGAAGCAACCGGTTCCTGAAAGGGAGGTCTCAACAAAGTAGCACCTTTAAGGAAGGTCTTACACAATCTGTGTGACATCAGACTGGACTCATGTTGACCCAAATGAAAATTAGATATTGCTGCCAACTGAACCCTAACTGTGGCAGCAGCAGAACCCTGGTGAAAAATTCAGACAAGAATTCCAATAACAGTGGGATAGATGCAGTATAAGGGTCAACATTCCTTTCTTCAGCCCAGATAGAAAACCTTCTCCATTTGCTGGTGTATAACTTTCTAGTGGAGGGTTTGTTGAGAAGATGTAAGAATGTGGGTCACAGCGGGTGAGAAATCATGAAGCCTGACTAGGGATGGAACTGAAGCAGCCAAGCTGTCAATTGAAGGTGTGGCGATTGGGACGAAGAGAGTTTGACATGTGCGTCAATAGATCTGGCACTGGGTCCAGAGTCCAAGGGTTGTCTAGTAGATGAGGCCCGAGAAAGGGGAACCAAACCTGGCAAATCCAGTAAGGAGTAATGAGGATCAATTTGCTTCCCAACAGTTTCGCTTTCTGAATCACCTTGGATATGAGAGGAAAGGTTAGGAAAGCATAAAGGAGACCCGGGGCGAATCGTGAACAAGTGCATCTCTCGGTGACTGCCCCGGAGGGGGGATAAGGGAAAAATAGCTGCTGCATTTGAAGTTGATCAGACTGGCGAAAAGATCGCAGCAAGGCTGTCCCCATCTGCAGAAAATCTGTTCCGCTATTTCCTGCTTCAGAGACCACTCATGAGGCATCAAGATTGCCTGGCTGAGTTTGTCGGCTTTCACGTTGGTTGTCCCCGGGATGTGCATTGCCACTAGAAAGTGCTGGGAAGATACTGCCCATTTCCAAACACGAATAGCTTCTTGACAGAGTGGGTACGATCTGGTTCTGCCTTGTTTGTTGAGATACCATACTACCGACATGTTGTCTGACTGTATTGCTATCATCCCAAGAGGAAGAAGGTCGTGGAGTGCTTGCAACACCAGAAGCACTGCCCTCATCTCTAGGATATTGATATGCAGGTGGGCCTCATGATCTTGCCATGTGTCTTGGACAGTCCTGCCTAGATAATGCCCCCCACCCTATCTGTGAAGCATCCGTGGTCACAGTAGCAACGGGTTGGCGAAGAAGGAATGGAGTGCCTGTCGTTAGCTGGTTGGGTTGAATCCACCAACAGAGGTCCTCTTTGCAAGACTCTTAACAGAATGTGGTGGTATAGAGGCAGTTGTTGGAAGGACCACTGGGACGATAGAAGCCATTGAAGAATCTGCATATGTAGTCTGGCAAGAGGGACTAGTACTATGGTGGAGGCCATGGTCCCTAGAAGTTTCGGCACTGTCTTTGCCTTGACTTTTCGAAGGGGGAGAAGACGAAAGACTTGTTGTACGAGATTCTGTGCTCTTTCTGCTGGAAGACGAGCCACCATGGCGACTGTGTCTATTTCTGCGCCTATAAAAGTCACAAATTGAGAGGGCGATAAGGCAGACTTTTCCCAATTTATAGTAATCTCCAACTGGGCACAAAGTTGGATAGTGAAGTCACTGGTTTGAGGAAGTAGATGCCTGGTGGAGGTGGTCAGGAGCCAGTCGTCCAGATATGGAAACACTTGGAATCCTAGATGTCTCAGGTGAGCTGTCACTACTGCCATACACTTGGTGAACACATTGGGGGCTATGGTGAGATCAAAGGGCAGAGCACGAAACTGGTAGTGACTGGCTCCCAGCCAGAAGCATAGATGGCTCCTCGACGCTCTGTCCATTTTTATGTGGTAGTACACGTCTTGGAGGTCTATTGAGCACATCCAAGTGTCTTTCCCTAATAGAGGGAGTATAGACTGCAGTGTCACCATCCGGAACTTGTCCTTTACAGATTCGTTTAATTTGCTGAGGTCTAAGATGGGCCTCCAGTCCCCTGTATATTTTGGCACTATAAAGAATCTGGAGTAAGTTCCGAATCCTACCTGGTCTGCAGGGACAGTTTGGATGACTCTGTTTGCGAGCAACTTGTTCACTTCTACAGTTGCTTGATCCCTGTAATTGGGTGGAACATCTGGGATCTTCTTGGGAACATGAAGTGGAAGAGAAAAGGATATGCAGTAACCTCTGGTGATAAGTCTTTGTACCCATTTATCTCGGGTGATGCTTAGCCAGGCTTCTGGATACAAAGAAATGCGACCCCCGACCGGCTCCAGAGAAGCACAGTCTGACCTCACATGAGGAGCACTGATAGGGCCAGCCTCAAAATGAATCGTGGTCTCCCTGGTTTTGTGGTCCGCCCCTGCCTCTAGGGCGACGTCTACCATTTGCTCCTCCTCCTCTGCCTCTTAAGGTGTCACCCTGTGCATCCTGGAAAAACCTCAGGGCCTTCTTGAACCACATTTTGCCACCTCTGACCCTTGGGGTATGGTCTAGAGGGGATGGAAAAATGTAGTCCCATGTCAGAGAGCGGTTTCCCTTCTTGCTCGCACCTGGTGAGTGTGTCTTTTACCTTAGGTCCAAACAAGGAAGAACCATCAAAGTTGGTAAAGGTAGACTTGAACGGCTCCGCAAAATTACACAAGCGCATCCAGGAGTGCCTCCTAAGGGAAACTGCTGAACCCGCTGCCTCAATAGAATTCAAGGTGGACAACTGAGCAGATACCTTATCAGGGACTCCTTCAGTAGATGTACCTTGCAGAGTCTCTCCCAACTCCTTAGGGAGATCTCTCTGAAGCCTGTAAAATGTGTTGGGTAGTTCAGCGATCCGAGAGTGAATGTCGATGCGCTTCCCGTACCTATCCATCGTTCTAGACTCCTTGTTTGGCAGATGGACAGATGAAGTCTTCGCTATTTCCTTCTTAGTGGCCGCCGCCACCACCATGGCATCTACAGGAACACCCTTGGACAAAAATTCCTTCTCCTTGGGGGCTGACAAATTTATTGGGTCTCCTGGGGACTGGCTCCACAGCATCAGGAGTCTCCCTCCCACACCTTTCGACTAACAAGATCTAAAAGTTCAAATAATAAAAACAAGAATGAGCGAAGGGTGCCGTACGGGCAGCAAAGCACAATGAATTAAAATAAAAACAAAATGCTGCACGAAAAACTTACACGGCAAGACTCTTTATTTAAAAACAATAGAACAGGTGAAATGTGAGCGTTTTCGCGATGTGCCAGTCGCTTCATCAGACTAGTAAAAAAATGAAACAAAAAGCTTTTTTATACCTCTGTTATTAACAAAAACAATTAATTAACACATTTAAGTCAATTGAACAACTTACAATCAATAATTATAACAATTGATTTAAAAATGCTGGGGTAGGAACCATAAAAGCAAGCACTAAAACAATGTATAAAACAGGGTAAAAAATACTCTCTGCATTAAGCAGGAGAATAAATAAATAAATACATTGTTTAGTATTGCAGGTAATAGATATTAATATTCGGGGAGGAGACATAGAAAACTGTACTGAGGTAGCGGAACAAAAATGGATTCTCCTGCTTAATACATAGAAGCCTCCAGGACTTAATGGGGTCTTCTCACTTAAACCTTTTTTGAAGGCACGCATTAGAGTATTTTTTACCCTATATTATACATTGTTTTAATGCTTGCTTTTATGGTTCCTACCACAGCATTTTTAAATAGATTGTTATAATTATTGATTGTAAGTTGTTCAATTGACTTAAATGTGTTAATTAATTGTTTTTGTTAATAACAGAGGTACAAAGAGGCTTCTTGTTTTATTTTTTACTTGTCTGATGAAGCGACTGGCATGTCACGAAAGCGCTCACATTTTTACCTGTTCTACTGTTTTTAAATAAAGAGTCTTGCCATGTAAGTTTTTCGTGCAGCATTTTGTTTTTATTTTAATTCATTATGCTTTGCTGCCCGTACTGCACCCTTTGCTCGTTCTTGTTTTTATTATTTATTCTTTTGGTGTTCGAAAGAAGGGACAAGGCAGAGACAACTGATCTACAAGTTGTACTGGACTCTGGGGCGAAGGACACTGGCCTTGAGAGACTTTCACGTATGCTGAATATTCAAGAGAACCCACTTTTGAACCTTAACTGCATTAATGAAGCCGACAGCAATTCAGTAAATTAGAAGTTATGTACTCACCATAACGTTCCATCTGAGTAGGTGACTTCATTCGGATGCAACCTGTGGGTATCGGATCCGACCTCGGATCCGAGCCAGCAATTCAAAAGCTTAGGCTCCGAGCTCCTAGCTCCTCCCTCTTACCCATAACCCCTTGCCAAGCCCTGACTGACCTCAGATTGAGTTTGCCTCAAAATACTGACTACAGTACACGAAAACAGCATAAATACTCGCTCTATAAAGGTCAGGGGGATGGAGGGGGGGATGGTTGCATCCGAATGAAGTCACCTACTCAGATGGAACGTTATGGTGAGTACATAACTTCTAAATCTGAAGTAGGCAGACTTCATTCGTCTGCAACCTGTGGGACAGAGTCCCTAGCTACCTGAATCTTGGGTGGCCGTCATGGAAGGATGTTTCGGAGCACCGCTGAGCCAAAGGATGCTCTTCCTCTAGAAACAACATCCACCTTATAATGAGAAATAAAAGTATGAGGCGAGGCCCAAGTAGCTGCAGATATCATCCAATGATACACGGGACTTAAAGGCGGCTGACGTGGAAACTGCCCTAGTAGAATGAGCCGTAACCCTCTGAGGAGCAGGTCTACCTGAAGTGTCATATGCCTGCAGAATACAATTAGCAATCCACTTAGATAGTGTGACTTTAGATACTGCTTTACCCAGAGCAAATTTAGCAAAGGAGACGAACAGCTGATCTGATTTCCTGTGACCAGCTGTTCTGTGAATATAAAACGTAATTGTCTATGAACATCCAAGGAATGCAATTTGTATTCTCCTTTGTTTGAGTACTTGGGAAAAAACACAGGTAAATTAATTGATTGGTTAATATTGGATTCAGAAGAGACCTTCGGAAGAAAAGATGGATTGGTCCTGAGGCACACCCTATCAGGGAAGAAAGAAAGGTAAGGCGGCTTGACGCATAGAGCCTGAAGCTCAGACACTCTTCTGGCTGAAGTGATAGCTACCAAGAAGGCAGTCTTCCAGGAAAGGTACTTTAAATATGTAGAAGCTGCAGGCTCGAAGGGAGGAGCAGTAAGGGCTTGCAGAACTAAAGACAAGTCCCAAGGTGGTACAACCTCCTTGACTGGAGGCCTCAACAAAAAAACCCCTTTGAGAAATGTTTTGCATAATTTCGCCGTCATAAGGGGAGCTGTCTCATGACCAATGTGATAATGCGAGATAGCTGCCAATTGTACCTTAATCGTGGAAGAACTTGCCCCTTGATGAAAGAGGTCTGTTAAAAAATCCAGCACCGCTGACATAGGTGCCGAGAAAGGATCCAAAGTTCTCTGTACCGCCCAAATAGAGAATCTCTTCCATTTACTCCGATAAACCTGCCTGGTGGAGGGTTTATGAGCTGCCACTAAAATGGCCTTGACTGGTGATGAGATACCGGGAGTCCTAATCAAGGATGGAACTGGAGCAGCCAAGCTGTCAACTTCAGGGTGCGCAGATTGGGAACCGACATTCCCAGAGGGTGGGATATGAGATCCGGAATTGGATCCAGAATCCAGGGTGGATTGATTTTGTGAGACCATACGAAGGGGAACCAAGGTTGACGAGGCCAGAACGGGGCAATGAGAATCATTCTGCTCCCCAAACTGTTGGCTTTCTGCAGAAGCCTCTGCATCAGAGGAAGTGGAGGGTAGGCATAAAGGAGACCGGGAGGCCAAGCATGCACCAGAGCATCTCTCGAACTCCTGGTGGGGAAGCAGAGCGAAGAAATTGTCGCATTTGGCGTTTGAGGGAGAGGCAAAAAGATCGCAACAGGGTTGCCCCCAGACGGCAAAAATCTTCTTTGCTACTTGAGGATTGAGAGACCACTCGTGTGGAGAAAGAATGGTGCGACTGAGCTTGTCCGCAAGGATGTTGGACTTTCCCGGAATGTGCGTTGCTACCAGAAAGCGTTTGGTGGAAATTGCCCATTCCCAGACTCTCATGGCCTCTCGACAAAGGGGGTAAGACCTGGTTCCTCCCTGTTTGTTGATATACCAGACTACCGACATGTTGTCTGTCTGAATCGCAATAGTCCCTGAAGGAAGAACATGGTGAAGTGCTTGCAACGCTAGGAGCACCGCCCTCATTTCCAGGACATTTATATGCAAAGACGTCTCTGTGGGATTCCACGTGCCTTGGACAATCTTTCCGCAGAATGCCCCCCACCCCAGGCAAGAAGCCTCCGTGGTCACTGTGCCTCGGGAAATGCAGCACAAAAGGTCTCTGCCAGGGCTCCGGAGAAAGAAGCCACCAAAGAAGGGAGTCCCTGCACGCTTGCTGACCGCAATAGGAGCGTTGAGAGGGGAACAAAGAGGGGACCACTGAACCTGAAGGGTCCATTGAAGAACCCGCATGCGTAGCGAGCATGAATGAGAAGCGGAATAGCTGCCGCCATCGAACCTAGGGCTCTCAGGACCAAGCTGCAGTTGGAGATGGTTGCAGGACCGCTGTCACATGACACTTCAGGTTGGCAATTCTGTCTGGAGTGAGGAAGGCTCGCATTGATCTGGTGTTTAGTCTTCCTCCTATGAAATCTATAACTTGTGTTGGATGCAGCAAAGATTTCTCCCAGTTGATCGTGATGCCCAGCCCTGGGGCCAGTTGAAGAAAATAGTCTCTGGCTGAGCACAGAAGATGCCTTGATGATGCCGTCAGGAGCCAGTCGTCCAGGTACGGAAAGACCTGTAATCCCTGGAGCCTCAGGTGGGACGCTACCACCGCTAGCACCTTGGTGAACACCCTGGGGCTGAGGTGAGACCAAAGGGAGGACCCTGAACTGATAATGACTGGCTCCCAGCCGGAAGCGAAGAAACCTCCTGGATCGTCTGTCCATGCGAATGTGGTAGTACGCGTCCTGAGGTCGATGGAGCACATCCAGTCGTTCTCCTCAAGAGGGAAGTATAGATTGCAGGGTGACCATCCGAACTTTTGCTTGGTTACTGGCAGGTTCAGCTGGGAAAGGTTTAAGATTGGTCTTAGGTCCCCCGCTTTCTTTGGCACCAAGATGAACCTGGGGTAAAACCCTAATCCGGTTTGATCTCGGGGATGCGCTGGATAGCTCTTTTTCTAGCAGCTGTTCGATTTCGACAGCTGCCGCCTCCCTTGGTCGGGTGGAACATCTGGGAGGCTGCAGATTTGGGAACCTTGAATAGGGAATTGAATAACCTCTGGATATGACACGAAGCACCCAACTGTCTGTTGTTATGGACTCCCAAGAAGTCAGGTGCCTCGAAAACCGCCCCCCGACTGCCTCCAGAGACGGACAGCCGGGCAACCCTTCAGGGCTGCTGCGTGGGTCTATCAGAGAAAGGTTCCCTGGACCCAAAATTGCCAGGAGCCCCCCTGCCTCTAGCACGACGACCTCCCCGTCCTCCTCTGCCACGGAAGGACTGGTTATCCGGAGCAGGTTGGGACTGCTGCGATTTCCGGAACCACATCTTCTTCTGTCTCTTTTGGTTCTTAGAGAAGGACCTCTGGGGAGCTGAGAAGCGGACTCCGACGGCAGACAGCGTCTTCCGTCCTTTTCGCTCTGGACTAATGTTTCGAACAGTCTTGCCAAACAAGGCAGAACCATCGAAGGGGCATTCAAGGTCGCCCTGAAGGGCTCTGCAAAATCACAGTGGCGGAGCCAGGCCTGTCGCCTCATGACTAGGCCTGCTCCGCTGGCTCTAGCGGCTCCCTCAGTAGCATGAGAAAGCAGCCGCATAGACGTATTGGGAACAGATCTGAGAGTGGCCATTCGGTGGAATATACCTGTTTATCCTCACTGACATGGACTCGGGGAGATGCAGCGTATTCTTTAATCAGATCCCGCTGCATCCTAATGACATGTGCCATGTAGTTCAGCTCTCAAAGAGAAGGTTGCTGAACTGAAAACTCGCTTCCCAATGCGATCCATCGAGCGGGACTCCTTGCCCGGAGGATGCATGGAGGGACTCTCCTGGGCCAATTCCCTTCGTGGCTGCAGCCATCATCATGGCATCTACTGGGGGCCCTTGCTCCAGTGAGTGCGGTCCGGAGGGAAAGGATGCGGTCCGGCGCTTGGGGACAGGCTCAACGGTGTCCGGATCCTTCCACGCTCTGATGGAAATAAGATCCACCAGAGGGTCAGCAGGAGGGGACACCCAAGAGGTAGAAGGGCCCCTCGAATGCCTTCAAGAACACAGACTCGTCGAGGAAGCCTTGGGGCAGACCACCCCCTGATCCTTAACATCTCCATAATGTCTCCAAATGAGACGTCCTCAGGGGTGACCTAGGGAGCCTTCCCTTCATCCAAGTCTGTGTCTTCAGTAACGGACTCGGGGAGTCCATGTGCCTCCTTTGCACTTACGCCCGAGGTACTTCATCGGGGCTGTCCGAGGAGTACTCTTCAGCAGTTGGATGTTCCAAGGGAACCACTTGGGACATCGAGGCGGGCTGTCCCTGGGACCGGCTGGTGGGGCCTGGCCCAACTGCAAGGGAGTGCGGGATGGAGCCGTGGCAGGGACCGGGGTCCGGACGTCCTCAACAGTGCCCTTTCCACTACGCCAAAAGCCGAGGGGAGCCAGTTCTCTAAACCCCGAGCCGACCCTCACTGGATCCGACGACGGATCGGTGTCGGAGCGAAACCGCCGGATCCGAGAGACGTGCGCTCCGACCTGGATGGAGCCGAAGACACACCAGCTCCTCGGATCCGAGGCTCGGCCTCGGCTCCGAGGTCGGGTCCGGCACCAAGCACTCAAGGGATGGGACGGATCCGAGGTGCGCCGACCCATCGGATCCGACCCACCCCCGGATCCAAGTCTGCCCGGCGCCGACAGCTCCGAACCCGTGGTATGGGTCGGAGAAGAAGCCAAGGGGGCGAAAAGGGTCGGCCCTCCCGGATGGGGGGGGCTAGGAGCACTCCCATTTGCAATTGGGCCTGGATGAATTTCCTCATCATCCAGTCCATATCAGCTTCACTCATGGAAAAAGTTGACCTGGTGGAGGCCACCGAAGCGGACCTAGAGAGCCTCGGAGACCTCCTAGAAGGGCTAGCCTCCTCCTCCTCGGGTCCAGGAGAGAACCGAGGGAGTGGAGCCGAGGAGGAGGAAAGCTAGAAGGCACAGGGAGGCCCGCTTAGATGGAGGAGCCGAACTGGAAGTTTCGGCTCTCCGCAGGTGCCTCTCCTGTGCCTCCTTCTCTCTCTCCCTAGAGGACTCTTTCCTCCGGCAACTTAGAGGGAGGTTGAGTCCCAGCCGGAGGGAGAACCCACAGCAACAGGTTGCTGAGTGGAAGGGGCAGAGGCGGCGGTATCTGGAGGTAAAAGACCCGCCAGCACCAGCTTCGACCTCCGCTCCCTCAAAGCCGGGGTTGAACCCTGCACAAATGGTACAACCAGATGACAGGTGTTCAACCCCAAGATGACCCGAGTGTGGCCATCCGCTGGGGACAGCTTATGGCCACACTCGTACATTTAGAGAAAACAGCCTTATGGGCTTCAGACATCACAAACCCTAAGGCCTAACACAACACACACACAAACAAACTACGCAAAAACCCGAGAACTATTAAATAAAAGAGAGAGGAAAGCCTATACACACTCAACACTAACAATATCAATAACAAAATAGAGATTTTCAAAACTTTTTTAGTCAAAAAATCTTATCTTTCTTCAACAAACGCCAGGAGCTCTAGAATCCGTAGCTACTTGAAAAGCGGCAAACGAAATCTGAGGTCAGTCAGGGCTTGGCAAGGGGTTATGGGTAAGAAGGAGGAGCTAGGAGCTCGGAGCCTAAGCTTTTGAATTGCCGGCTCGGATCCGAGGTCGGATCCGATACCCACAGGTTGCAGACGAATGAAGTCTGCCTACTTCAGATTAATAGTTTTGTCATATGAATTTGTACAATGCTATAGAGACTTGGAGAACAAGATTTACAAATAAAAACGCCTTCATTGGCAATGCCTGCATTTGCAAGCGTCCTTAGAATATAAAGTCATACCGAGGGGTCTCAGGGTACTCAATATGCCTAGTTATGGGGACAGTTACCCTGAACTCCTACGTAGATGGCAGCAATTGAATTTACAGTTCAGTGCTCACTATATGAACCTTCTGATAGACTTTTTCCAACCTACTGAACTTGTTCTCAACAAAGAAATAGTCTCCTTGCAAGATTCCATCTTTAACCGCTTCACTTTAGAAGTTATTGGGGATAAATTGGATTCCCTACAAGATAATATTGCAGCGTATGAAAAAAGACTACAAATGGCTAAAGTTAAGAAACTCCAAAAATACTTTAGAGATTTCAGAAACCAACATGTTTTTTTCTTGACACGAGATGAAGTCAGAACAATGGCCTCAACTACAGTACAACAAGTGGGGGACTCCTTGGTTACAATCAACTCAGTTGCTAAGGAAACACCCACAGCAAGCGTGATGAAGTTATCTACAGCCCGTTCTTTTACAAAAACGGGGCCCTCTAATGAGGAGTTAGATAATACGTCTTTAGATGCGACATCCTCTTCAAACATAACTGTTACCAATGAGCAAGTACATAGTGAACAATCCACCCCCGTGGTCAGATTACGACCTGGGATACAAGTGAATACACAGTTTGCAGGTAACACTATAAAGCATAATGGTGGAAATGCTCTTTTTTTTACTGAGAGACCCCTTACCCATGAATCACAGATCCAGAAGTGCGGGGAGAAAAGGAAGAGTACAACGCAACAACAGCATGGAGCAGAATCTGTCTACAGTCAAGAGAAGATGATTCTAAACTCAGGTCTTATTTTTAACCTTTCTTCTTTAGAATTGACTAATGAACAGGTTGAGTTATTAAATAAAGGGCTGAGTTTTGTTCCTGCAAGAAGGGCGGACCATGCAGAAATGTTAAAAGATTTGAGGCTCCTAGGTAGGAACCTTACACTGAAAACTTTTAGTTATGTACTCACCATAACTTCAGATGTTTGGGATCCATCTCGCCTACATTCTGAATGATGGGTTCGGAGCCGATCCCTCGGCTCCGACTCGGCACGCTTATGCCAAAGAGCGAAGTCTCTTACTGGCTGAGCTTACCATATCCCAGGATGCACCACTACCAGTCCCCCAGATCTAGTTTGTCCGCATACATGCACACATGCATACCCTGCTTATATAACATCGTCAGATGAAACAAGATAAAACAGTAGAACTCAAAACCCCTCAATCCCTTGTGACCTCCAAGGCAGGGCGAAGGAGGGTGGGTATTAGGAATGTAGGCGAGATGGATCCCAAACATCTGAAGTTATGGTGAGTACATAACTAAAAGATGTTATGTGATCCTATCTCGCCTACATTCTGAATGATGGGACAGCGTCCTAGCACCTGAATCCTGGGTGGCTCACTGGAAAACACTCCTGAGTACCGTGGAACCAAATGAAGCTCGTCCTCTAGATGCCACATCCAATTTGTAGTGGGAAATGAAAGTGTGCGGATTGGACCAAGTAGCCGCAGCACAGATTTCCGATATAGCGAGCTTGGAATGAAAAGCTATAGAAGTAGCCATAGCTCTGGTAGAATGAGCCTTGATAGATGTTGTAAGTTGCTTATTCGAAGAAGAATAAGTCTGAGTTATGCAATCTCTGATCCATTTTGAGATAGTAGCTTTTGTGATGGTTTGGCCCAGTTTATTATCGGAGAAGGACACAAACAACTGGTCTGACTTACGGTTGCTGAGTCCTGTCTAAATAGAAGCGTAACTGCCTGTGAACATCCAATTTATGAAGAGTGTATTCTGCTTCATTGGAGAATTTTGGGAAGAAAACCGGTAGCTCTAGAGATTGTTGTAGGCAGAAACTAGAACAGACCTTTGGGACAAAGGATGGATTAGGCCTAAGTGATACTCTATCCTTGTGGAAAATCAAGTACGGTGGCTTAATAGACAGGGCTTGAAGCTCTGAAACTCTTCTTGCCCAAGTAATTGCAACTAAGAAGGCAGTTTTCCAAGACACTTATTTTAACTCGCATGTAGCAGCCGGTTCGAAAGGGGGAGATGTTAATGCGCGAAGCACCAAATCAAGATCCCACGGAGGTGCAGGATGAAAAATTGGTGGTCTTAATAGGTTCGCACCTTTAATGAAAGTTTTGCATAGTCTGCTGCTCATCAAAGGAGGATCCATGGATTCGTGGAATTTAGAAATAGCCGCTAGTTGGACTTTAATAGTTGAGACGGAAGATCCCTGATTAAACAAGGATGTTAAAAATTTCAAAACCTCTGGGACAGGAGCAGTGATAGGGTCTAAGCCCTTGAGTTGAGCCCTGATAGCAAACCTCTTCCACTTACTAAGGTACAATTTGTTAGTGGTGGGTTTGTGGGCCGAAGATAAAATGTGAACAACTTCCGGGTCTAGAGTGTGCCTTCTAACTAAAGTCGGAAGTGGAGGAGCCAAGCTGTCAATTTCAAAGATTGAAGGGACTGATGTCGAAGTCCCGACTGATGGATTAGCAAGTCCGGAATCAGGTCTAAAGTCCACGGATCGTCCACTGCATGCTTCTTCAGGTAGGGAAACCACACCTGACGAGGCCAGTACGGGCAATCAGAATCATTGAAGACCCCAGTTGAGAGGCTTTTGAATAACTCTGGGAAGAAGCGGAATGGGAGGAAAGGCATAAAGTAGCCCTGTTGGCCAAGGTTGTGCTAGAGCATCCATGGCTGGTACTCCCTGATGTGGGATCAAGGAGAAGAACCTTTGGCACTTGGTGTTTAATGGAGTTGCAAATAGGTCGCAGCACGGCGTCCCGCATCTCCTGAAAACCTGAGCTGCTACGGTGTGGTTTAGAGACCACTCGTGAGGAGAGAGAATTGTCCTGCTCAATTTGTCTGCCAATATATTTGACTTTCCCGGGATGTGGGTCGCTACCAAGAAGCGGTTGGTAGCTACAGCCCATTCCCACACTCTCATGGCCTCTCTGCAAAGGGGTATGATCTGGTCCCTCCTTGTTTGTTCAGATACCAAACCACCGACATGTTGTCTGTGTGGATGGCGATGATGCCCTGAGGAAGAAACTTGTGTAAGGCTTGTAGGGATAGAAGTACAGCCCTCATCTCCAACACATTGATGTGGAGAAGAGCTTCGTCTGGAAGCCAGGAGCCCTGAACTAGCCTGCCCAGACAATGCCCCCCCCACCCTATCTGGGAGGCATCTGTCGTCAGGGTAACCACTGGAGAGGGAAGAACAAAGGGGTTTCCTTGATCCAAATTGGATGTCTGAAGCCACCAGCGAAGGTCCCTTTTGCATATATCCGTAATCATGATGTGATGATTGAGGGAAGATCCTGAAAGGACCATTGCGTTGACAATAGCCACTGAAGAATCCTCATGTGCAATCTTGCCAGAGGGACTAAAAGAACCGTGGCAGACATTGAGCCTAGAACTTGTAGAACCATCCTGGCTGGGGCTTTGGATCTCGAGATCAGAGCTTGAACTTGGCCCTGTAAAGTTTGGATCCTTTCGGCAGGAAGAAAGACGCATCAATCTTGAGTCTATCTCTGCTCCTATGACCTTTATGCGTTGAGAGGGCAGCAAGACAGACTTTGACCAATTGAATGTAATCCCCAGGGTAACACCCAGGGAGATGGTGGCTTTGAGGTTGTCCATTAGTAGATGCCTGGTGGTGGCAGTCAGGAGCCAGTCGTCCAGATAGGGAAACACTTGGAATCCAAGACTTCTCAGGTGAGCCGTCACTACTGCCAAACACTTGGTGAACACCCTGGGGCCTGTGGTGAGACCAAAGGGCAGAGCGCAAAATTGGTAATGACTGACTCCCAGGCTGAAGCGCAGATACCTCCTGGACGCCTGATGTATCGGTATGTGATAATAGGCGTCCTTGAGGTCTATGGAGCACATCCAAACATCCTTCTCCAACAATGGGAGAATGGATTGTAACGTGACCATTCGAATTTGGATTTCGTGACGGATTGGTTCAGTCTGCTGAGATCCAATATTGGTCTCAGGTCCCCTGTCTTTTGGCACTAAAAGAACCTGGAGTAATTTCCTGATCCGATCTGGTCTGTGGGGACCGGTTGGATGACTCCTTTTCTAGCAGCTTTAAAGCTTCTGCGGCTGCCATTTCCCTTTGACTGGGTGGTGGGTCCGGGATTCTTTGGACGGTGGGGGCGAGTGTGAATGGGATGGTGTAACCTCCGGCAATGATCCGCCGCACCCATCTGTCCTGAGTGATTGACTCCCAGGCTTTTAGGTGCTTGGCAAAACGACACCCGACTGGCTCCGGAGCAGCACAGCCGGGCAATCCCTCATGACGTGTGGGAGGCTGAAGAGCCACGAAAGGACTCGCGGTCTCCAGAATTGCGGGGCCCTCTGCCGCCTCTGGGACGGCGTCTCCCTGAAAAATTTCCCCGTCCTCTGCCTCTGGAAGGGGATTCTTCCTGCTGTTGGGAGAAAAACTTACGGGATTTGCGGAACCACATTTTCCCACCCCCTTTAGCCTTGGGGTAAGGCCGAAAGGGAGTGGAATATCGGGCACCTACGGCAGATAAAGTTTTTCCCTCTTGCTCACAGCGGTAAGGGTGTCTTTAACCTTGGGTCCAAACAAGGAGGACCCATCAAAGGAGCGTCGGCGAAGGAAGACTTGAAGGCCTCCGCAAACTGACACAAACGGAGCCAGGCTTGTCTCCGTAGAGCCACGCCTGTGCCTGCCGCTCTACCCGCCCCTTCGGCCGCATAGGAAATGAGCCTCATGGACGAGTTAGAAATTGACGTAAGGATAGCCAACTGAGAGCTAACCGACTGGGCTAGCTGCTCAGGTAGGTTACCCGAGAGAGAATCTGACAACTCCTTGACCAGATCCCTCTGAAGCCTGGTAAAATGTGCCAAATAATTCAGAGACCTTAACGTAAAGGCCGCTGAAGTCAGGGTGCGCTTCCGCACCTGTCCATACTCCTAGACTCCTTATTAGGAGGATGGATGGACGTTGAAGCCTCTGCCACGCCCTGTTGTGTAGCAGATGCCACCACCATGGCATCTACAGCCACGCCTTTAGTGAGGAACTCCTTCTCGGGGGGAGGAGACAAAAATTTATTTGGACGAGAAGGGACTGGTTCCACGGTATCTGGATGCTGCCACGCCCTTGACAAACTAAATCCAGAAGCTCGAAGGGCGGAGACACCCAGGAGGCGGAGGGCTGAGCCCCAAAGGCCTTGAGGAGCACTGACTCGTCAGTAGAGGGGGGTTTGGATATCCAGCCGCCTCGTTGTTTGAGGATCTCTAAGATGTCTGCAAAGGAGACATCATCCGAGGACGACTTCGGGGACCCCTCTGCATCATCCAGATCAGTGTCTGAAGTAATAGACTCAGGGGAGTCCACGTGCTTCCTCTTGCACGATCTCTTCCTTGGGGGTTCCTCCAAGACAGCTCAGAAGAACCCTCAGGAGGAGGGGAACCCCACTGGGGGTAACCTCAGGCCCCGGGGCTCCACTGACTACGGACAGGGGAACTGCCAAAGACCAGTCTCCACTCCTAGGGAAGGTGCCGGTAAAGCCGGGGAGATGGCCGAAGAGGACTTGGCCAAGGCACTCCTCATGGCTCTGAAAGCCGGACCCCCAGAATCCTGGGAGTGTCCGGTCCCCTGAGCCGTGATAGTCGACGGAAGACCCGCAGCCGAAGCACCGAGGGGGAGGCTCGGAACCGAAAGCATAGGTCCCGAAACATCACCCCGGTCCAGCCGAAGACGTCCACAGACCAAACTCGGACCAAGGCCGGGTTGGAGTAAGGGTCGGAGCCGACCCTGAGATCTCCATCGGCTCCAACAGCACCTGCTCCGACGGAGCCGAAGCAGTCGGAGGAGGAATGGCAATGGGGTGGGCCAAGGTCATCGGCTCCGAAGCCAACTGGGTCGGAACCGAAACAAATTTTTGGAAGACTGGGGACTGGAACAGTCTTTGGAGCACCCTGTCTATATCAGAATCTGACATCCTCGAAGACCGAGAGGAAACAGAACGGGTCCGAGACGGCCTCTCCAACGGCCCCAAAGGGCTAGGGGACCGGCTCCGAGGCGACTCGATGAGTATCGGCGCCGAGGGAATACACACACCAGATTCCATCGGTGCCGAGGTGGACTTCGGCGCCGAGGAGGAAGTGTCTGAGCGGGCAACCTTTGTCGGCTCCAAGAGCAGTGGAGCCGACGAAGATGACCCGCCTCTCGATGCCCCAGCTATCGGCTCCGAAGCCAGAGGAGTCGATACTGGTGGCATCGAGGCAGACCGTTCGACCTCGGCCCAAGTCCTTGGAGCCAAGGAGAGGCCTGCCTTTGTTTCTTGGGGACCGGATCCGAGGGGGGGGTCGGAGCCGACGCCCTTTTCTTTTGGCTGGAGAAGGAGAGGATGCCAAAGCTTCTTCGAAGAAGGTTTAATTAATCCCTTAAGAATTAATTTATTTTTCCTCTCCTGGAGGACCCTTGAGGAAAAAGCGTGACATACACTACATGATTCCTGTAAATGCTTCCCCTAAGCAATACACACATAGCGAGTGATCGTCCGTGATGGACATTTTGAAGCTACATTTTACACATTTCTTGAAGCCCGAAGGCCTAGGATTCTGAGACATTATAGAAATTTTCAGAAAGTAACTGTAAAGAACACTGGTGACAGACCTATAATAGGCTTACAGTTTACACTCGCAATACTCTGAGTTAGTTAAACACAGCACAAACTCTGTAAATGTAATAATTTCTCTCAGTAGTTCCTCTTTAAGGAAGAGAAATATAAGTGAAACAGAACCGAAGTCACCTACAAATAAAAGACCGGAAAGGCCTTTCCAGACAAGAGGTACTCCTAGTCCACACTCACAACACAAGAATTCACCAAGTGAATTTTGTCAAACACACTCAAAACACAAGAATAGCTGTTAAAACAGCTTTTTGTAGAGAATGAAGAAAATCCTGACAGAAAAACTAGTGAAATAATCACTACTTAACTCAGCCAGCTCGAGACCACGTCTTCACTTGTTAGCGGCAAACGAGATCTGGGGGACTGGTAGTGGTGCATCCTGGGATATGGTAAGCTCAGCCAGTAAGAGACTTCACTCTTTGGCATAAGCGTGCCGAGTCGGAGCCGAGGGATCGGCTCCGAACCCATCATTCAGAATGTAGGCGAGATAGGATCACATAACATCTATATTTAATGACAATACGAATCATATACCTCCATACAAAAAAAAAACGAGTACTTTTATTCCCATTATTGATCCGGTGATAGAAACTTTTGTGAAAGCATGTGAAATGGAGTTTAGACAGTTGTTTTGTACTGGAACTAAGACTGTTTTTTGCAATATGTCTAGTCAAAATTATTTTGCCTTGAATGAACTGAAGAATATGCACTCTATTGAGATAAAGCTGCTGACAAAGGTGGCGGAATTGTCATGGATAGAGACTTCTATATTTGACAAATTAAATTGTTGATTAATGATACCGTTACCTATCAACCTATTTCCAAAGCAATTGTAAAGACCATTGATGAAAAAGTCTCTTTTCTGATATTTGATTTGCTGACAACAAATTTGATCAATGAGGAACTAAAAAGTGAGAGTAAGTTCCAAATCCTCTTTGTACAATTGGGAGCTCTTGGAGGACTCTTTTTGGCAGTAGACTTAGAATTTCTGCTACTGCAAATTCCCTCTGACTGGGTATAACGTCAGGGAGTCTCTGACCTCTCAGGAGGAGAACATTGGATGGGAAAAGTGTAGCCTTTGAATATAATCTCTAAAACCCACTTGTTTAGTGTTACATCGGTTTAGGCACTAGGGTGTACAGAGAACTGACCCCAGATTGCCTCCAGAGATGAGCAGTTGGGCAGAGCTTCAGGAGCACTGAAGGGGCCTATCAGAGAAAGTTTCCCTGAAGGCCCGATTCTGCAGATCCCCTTCTGACTCTGGGATGGCATCTCCCATTGAAACTTGCTCCTCTGTCCCTAGAGGAAGAATCCCCACGTTGATCTTGGGAGACCCCTGGGATTTACAGAACCCGGTTTTCCATCCACTGTGCTGATCTGTAGAAAAGGTGTTCTGTGGAGTGGAGAACTTGACCCCGATGGCAGACAAAGTCTTCCCCTCTTGCTTGATGCGGGTTAGGGTCTCTTTGACTGATGGACCGAAGGCTGAGGATCCATCAAAGGGGCGTTAAAGGAAGCCTTAAAGGGCTCTGCAAAATCACAAAGCCTCATCCAGGCATGTCTCCGAATAGCAATGCCTGAGCCAGCTGCCTGAGAGATGCCTTCTGTGGAATGGGAAATTAGCCTCATGGATGAGTTAGATATGGATGAAAGAGTAGCCATTCGGGAGAAGACTCCTTCAATTACATGGTCTCTGCCAGAGAGTCCGAAAGCTCTTTCACAAGGTCCTTCTGAAAGCAGGACAAATGTGCCAGGTAGTTCAATGCCCTCATCAAGAACGTGGCTGAAGCATAAATGTGCTTCCCAAACCTGTCCATCACTCTGGGCTCCCTGTTCGGTGGATGGACAGTGGGACTCTGCTCTGTTCCTTTTTGGTGGCTACTGCCACAACCATGGCATCCACTGGAATACCTTTACTCCACTACAGTCTATCTTTGAGAGGAAACAAAAATTTGCCTGGTCACTTGGAGATCGGTTCGACCAGGTCCAGCTCCTTCCAGGCCCAACAGGACACCAAATCCAAACTCATCCACCCGGGGAACCACCCAGGATGTAGCTGGGCTCTTTTCGAAGGCCTCCAAAAATATGGACTACTCAGAGGAGGGAGGTTGGGTTGACCAACCACTTCTCTGCCACAGAATCTCTAAAATATCTCCAAAGGAGATGTCCTCCAGTGGTGATCTGGGGGGTCCCTCCTCTTCATCAAAGTAATTTTCCCCAGTAACTGACTCCAAGGGGGGGGGGGTCAATGTGCCTCCTTTTGCACATCTTCTTAAGAGGGGTCGCCTCTGTGGGGTGCTCAGGGGATGCCTCAGAAGAGGAGGGGGCTCCCTCTGGGGAAGTGTTTGGAGACCAGTCCAAATGAGCTGACTTGGGACAAGAAACGACAGACTCTCAAGTCTTGGATCCAAAGGAAGTCCGGTGGGATTGATCATGGTTCAAAGGGACCAGATCTTGTGGGTAGAGAAAGCCCTTTCTACCACAAGGAACACCGAAGGACCTGGAGAATCCTTCCCCAACCACATCGGAGTTGATGCTACAGAGGAAGAGAGGGCCAGAATCAGCGAGTCCTGGGTCCCTTGTAGAATCAGACCCGAACTATCTGGAGCTGAAGGGAAGGCAAGGCTCTGACAACGTAGGAGCCGATTCCCTCCCCCAGATCAGACAGGGACCTCTTGGATCTCCGACTCGCTACAATCAGACGACAACAGAACCGAAGAAGTCAAGGAAATGGTCAGAATAGAGGAAGGCAGGCTCCGTATACTCGACACCGGATCCCTCGATCGGCCATGACCTTCTGAATCTAAAGCAGAAGGACAGATCGGAGAAAGAGACTGGACTTGAAAGGAGACACTTGCAAAACCTGTGAGGGACAGAGCCAAGAAGACCTCTGGTTGGATCTGAGTCTTGAGGATCTTCCTGATCATCTGAAAAGAAGACACCCAAAACTACTACAAACGCTCAAGACTCAGGCGACCACGTCTGATTCCACTGGCGGCAAACAAGATCTGGGGAGGTTGGTTAGAGTGCAGGGCATTGTGGGTAGTAGTAGGAACTCGAGACTTGGATTCTAGTCTGAAGAAATGTGGCCGAGTCAAATCCAAGCACAGATCCATAACCCATTCGTGAGGAGGAATGAAAGAGACAACATCAGCTCTGTACTCTTTACCAAAACAGTTCCCTTTTTCATAAATTTAGACTATCAGGGGATGCTGATGTTGAGACCAAACAGATTTTAGGTGCCGCTGAATTTTCCTTATGTGGAATCTTAATAGGGAACTAATGAGAACTGTGGATACCACGAAGCCTAATATCATGAGAAGTTTCCTTGCTGAGACCTTATTTTTAGTGAAAAAAGCTCAAAACTAGAACTAGACATAGAGCTGCTTTTTATGTGGAAAAAAAGCTCTTTTAACTGAGGTATCTACAGGGCATCCCATCCCATTCTAATGATAAAAGGAGTGTATGTGCCCCTAATGGCCAGTGTGTACTTGCCATAAAGCCCAGCAGCCATTTGTCAATAAGCTATTGGCCAACTGTTGTCCAGCTGCCCAGCTTGGGGTACCTGGGATAGCTCTGTTGCGCAAAAGCTGGACGTAAAACCAATCAACCTGCTAAACATGAACTTAGAATTATCACACTCAATGTAGGTTCACTGACAGGACGAGGCTTGGTAGTGGATGAGGTCTACTATCAAAATGTTGAAGTAACTTTCGGCAAACACAGGGATATTGAACTGCGGTTGGACATTTTCCATGTTGCTGAAGGTTACTTGAGCGAGACCATGAATTTGCAGGGTAGGAGCTAGACTTACCTTAGCTCCTATGCAGACATCCCATTCGCTATTCGATCAAAATGTCAAATCTGCTGAATTCATTCATCGGAGTCAACATTTAGACCTAATTTGTATGCATGGATTCGGCTTTCTGGTTTGATGTTAAAAACAGAATTTGTTTTTAATGTCAACATTTTGATAGTAAACCAGTGGATGGCATATCAGAAAGGAGGCTGGACATCCCATGTATCCAGGAGACAAGGTGGAAGGGCAATGCAGCTAAGCCACTTGGCTTGGGATCCAGAGTCTGCTGCTACTCAGGTGGAGAACAGGTTAGAAATGGTGTGGGAATTTTGATGAGGGAGAAGATTCAGAAGACAGTGGGAATACAATCAGAATTACTGATAAGAGTGATGGTAATCACACTCCAGAGTAATGATAGAGCAATATTCATAATTTCAATCTATGGCCCACAGCAGGACTGTGAAAGTGAAGAAAATAGTGCATTCAAACAGCACTTACATGATCTACTAGATAAAGAAAATCAGCAAGAACTGGTGTTGACAATGGGTGACCTGAATGCCCATATTGGGACAGACAAACTAGGATACGAGGACTGCCTAGATCCACGTGTGGGGCAAAAGGAATAAAGGAGAGGTCATTCTAGACTTCTATTTGTTAAATGGATTGATGGTGATCAACACATGGTTCAGCAAAAGAGACGGTCATAAGATAACATAAAAAAAGTGTCCAACATGCAGCTCAGGTAGACTTCCTCTTAGTAAGGATCTTAGTAAGGAAAGGGCACTGTGACAGAATCAACAATTGCAAAGTTACCCTCAGTGAAAAGTTGGTCTACGACATAAACCACTGGTTGCCACAATCAGCTGCAAGCACTGGTCAGAGAAGACTCTAAGGTCAACAGAGACTAGGCTGAAGACTTTAAAGTTGGACTGGAGAGAAAGCATAGCAGTTCAAGGAATTACTCAGGGCTCTAGTACTGTAAAAAGAGAAAATACGTGGAGCTGAAGAAGAAGAATGGCAGCATCTCAAAACAGCAATGTTAAGGACTACAAACAGACATGCGGCTGATATAGGTATAGAAATAAAGTACATAAGGAAAGCTGGTGGTGGAATGCAGAAGTCCAGGAAGCCATCAAAAGAAAGAAAGAGTGTAAGAAAAAGTGGGAGATAAAAAAGACAGACCAGGTTAGGAAGAAATAGTGGCTGGGTAACAAAGATGCTAAGAAAGGAATTCAATAGCAAAACAGAAATCAGGAATCAGAGACGCTCTACTAACTTCTGGAAAGTGACTCAGCAGACGGCACAAAGAAAGTATCAAGTTGCAAGGCAAAGACAGAAAGATAAAGAAGATAGACACCTTTCAGAAGGGATGCCCACAACAACATGCTCATCTGTCCACAGGACATCAAAGGCAGATGGAAGGAGCATTTCCAGCACCTTCTGAATGAAGAAAACCCCATTAAAGCTACAAAGCCTCAGACGCAGCCTAAGGTAAGAAAAGAGGAAGAGCCCACCACAGAAGTAAGAACATCAATAAGGAAAATGAGATCAAGGAAAGCAACAGGCTCAGATGAGGTTACAGTAGATATGATTGAGATGTTGAGTGAGAAAGGAAAAAATGGCTCCTTAGGGCACTCACAGCAGTATTGAGAAAATGGCATATCCCAGATGACTGGAAAATAAGCATACTAGCTCCAGTGTTCAAGAACAAAGTGGATATTCACAACTGTGAGCAGTATAGAGCTGTCAAACACCTACCACACTGTATGAAAGTTCTGGAGAGGGTAACAGGCAGTAGAAAATAAAATGTGAAATGAGCAGTTTGGATTCAGATCAGGATGCAGCACACATGAACCAATGTTTGCAGCGACACAGATACTTAAGAAGAAGCTAGAAATGAGGAACCAGCCTAACTGGGCATTCCTATATTTGGAAAAAGCGGATCTATATTGAATGTTTGAACATTCAAAATTTCGAGTCTGATATGGTAGACACCATATGATCGGATTTTTGAATGTTCAAACGTTGTAATGGAGATCTCCGTACAGCGTGGAATGGGAAGATTTCCCTTTTCTGCACTGTAGTGCGATCTCGGAGTTGGTATATTTAAAGAGCGGGGGGGGGGTTTGCAGGGGGGCTTGCCCCCCTGCTTAAAACCTTCAGATAGGTGTTTTGTGTAGTTTATTTTTTTTTTTATTAGATATTCTAACTTTTGAAAGTTTGATCATATGGTGTCGACCACATGACAGTAGAACTTTCAAACGTTCGATTATCTAATACAGACCCAGAAAAAGCATATGACAAGGTCCGAAAAATGTGTTTTGGGTAGTCCAATGGTAGTTCAAAGTCCAAAAAACATTGGTAGAATTAGTGTAAGCTATGTACAAGGACTCAATGACTAAGTACCAACAGTGTTTAGCCTCACAGAGGGCTTTCGAGTGGGTGCATATCAGGGTTCAGCTCTGAGTCCACTGCAGGTTATACTGGTAATGAACTATGTTAGTAAACAGGTTGGAGGGGCAAATCAACAAAGTTGCTGTATGCAGACAATATGGTATTACAGGCAGACTCTGACCAAGAACCTCAGCAAACAGCAGTGGAATGGAATGTGAAGCTGAAACCACATGGGTGAGACAGTTCTAATGGCAGCAAATGAGGGAAATCAGAAGAAGATGAAAATTGAGATAGAAGGTAACATAGTGGAACAGGTTAACAGCATAGAGTATCTGGGATGGGTGGTTGAGGAGAAAGGAAGTTTGAATGAGAAGATCACAGCTAGAATCAGAGAGGCTGCAGCAAACAGGTACAGAGTGACAGGTGTAGTGTATTACAGAAGAATGCCAACGAAGTGAAAAGTAAGGTGTACAAAACAATGGTGTGACTAGTACTACTGTAGGGTACAGAAACCTGGGCAGTAAAGGCAGAGCAGATGAGGAAGCTACAGGTGATGGAAATGAAGTGCCTGAGATGGGTGATAGGATGAACACTGTGGAACAGACGAAGAAATGAGCACATAAAAGCAGAAGCCAAAGAAACTCCAATTACAGAAAAGGTCAAAGAGAACAGATTACAGTGGTTTGGGCACATGTGCAGAAAAGCAGTAAACAATCTGGTGAAGAAGATTTGGGACACACAGGAAGAAGGCAAGAGGAAATGTGGGCATCCAGCAAAGAGGTGGATGGATTGTGTGAATGAAGACCTGCAACAGTCAAGCATGAGTGTCAAAGAAGGTAGAAGACTAGCACTGAATAGTGAGACAAGGCGACAAGTGACAACACCACAACACTCCAACCCCACGCAGGAAATAGGAAAAAGGGGGGGTTTGGTGGTGATGACCTAGAGGACATCCCAGAAAAACAATCATGTGAGAAGGAGTCAAACAAGTCTTTTAGATGTTTTCCTGTAACCCCAGTCTGTGAAGGAGATCTCTCAACCAACTGAAAGATCCCGGACACTTTGAAAAATACTCTCTAGAGATAAGTTGTCAAAATAAGGAAAATGTAAATACCATACAGTCTGCAATAGGCTATCACTGGTGCTAGACATGTTGTGAATGCCCCTGGGGCAGTGGAAACCCAAAGGATAATGCAGAGAACTGATAGTGTGACCCAGACACAAAAATCTTATGAAACGTTTGTAATCTGGTGCTATAGGACTGTGATAAGCATCTTTTAAATACAGGATCATTAAAAAGCTTAAATGGGGAATGAGCGGTAACAAGTTGTGAAGGAATAATGTCTTGAACTAAACTGGTTTAGAAAGTAGAGATCTAAGACCAATCTCCATAAGGCTTCTTTCTTTCATAGCAGAAGCATTCTTGAATAAAAACTTTCCCCATTCTGAGAAGGTGGAATAGCTTATATTACCTCTTGACTTGTCAGACACTTAATGACAGGAGGGAAGAAAGATATCTGACATGGCGGATATGGAGGAATCCCTTGAAAAGAAGCCAGACTCCCACAGTCATCAGTATCCCTGATGACTCACTCTCAAAACCCATTTGTCTTTAACCATCTACTGCCAAAGACAGAAATGAAGAGCCAGATTTTGGAGGAAAAGTGGGAATACCACCTAAAGTACAATGTAAACCCTATGACTGAAAAGTCAACTTCTGTTTGGAATTTCTAAGAGAACACTTGTGAAACTATAAAAGAGAAATTACTCAGAGATGACACGGGTACATATAAATAAAGCACTTAAAAGCATTTTTTTTTACTCCTGACATCATCAAAAATAAGTGAAAATGAGAAGTAAAAAATGTATCTGTCTATCTGGTTTTGCAATATGTCCTAAAATTGATTGTTATAACTGCAAAGGGTACCCTTATTACAGGTTTGCTAGTACCCCTACAGTTTACTGTTTTAATATGAATAGCTAACAGGAACTATTGTCAAACAGTACACTGCAAAGAGAGATACACAGAATGGTTTATCATTTATAACATAGACAATACAATCAGAACGTACAACATCCTCCTTTTTTTATTACTGATTTTCAGAACAACCTTCTAGCTTCTACCTGCATTTTTTTTAATTAAAGGCAACTTAGCTCAGATGTTATTATACTGCCTTATAGAAAAGACATTAAATTCAAACAAGCAAATGGTAAACAACTCAAAGTCAATTAAGCTTAAAAACAGTCAATTAAGCTTATAACTGTAATCTGAAACAGTTGAGTAACAAAAGCAAACTGGATTTTCTGCCAAAACTTACCAGAGACCATAAAACATTTTTATGACACCAAGGTCTGCTATGACTTCAGTGCATTACTGTGCATACTAGTTTTCAAAAAAGAAAGACTACACAGTACTGATCAATGCTAAAATGAAAAGACAAGTAGTAATGTGTGTTAGCACAACAATGGGTTTGAGCTGTGTCAAAGACAGTATTGATTACAGTAAACTGTAGCATGAGATAAAAGCAAAATGAGAAAAATAAAACACTGCTGACAGTCTGACATACCGGTACATCCTCTAGAGGAGGTCCTTGAAGAAAGAGTTGTGTATTCAGATTCTCCCCTTCCCAGTGATTACAGCAGAGATAGCTCCTTACTTTACCATCTGGAGAAACTGCCTGAAAAATCATCAATCAGGGGTACAATTTAAGAAAACAATAACCACAAGCACATTACTTAAAAACAGGAATACTGACAAAATAACGATTAAGAGTTTACCGTTAGGTAAGGTACTCTGTCCCATGACAGTGCTTAACTTCTACTCGCAAAACAGCTGTAGAAATTACACCTTGATTCATTCAAATTCCTGACCTTTCCTTCAAACCATCAAAAACTCAGACATAATTATCTTTAATGCTACACCACTTTGAGATGGAATGACACTAAGTACCTTCTAACTTTAGACATGGTTTCAAATCACACTCCAGTTTAATTCCTATTACTCCCATATAACACTGTCGCAATAAATCACAATAGAGGAATTTATCTTTGAATGCTTATCTATGACTAGATGCAATGCCCACCTAAGCAGGACTCTAATGAATCAAGCAGCCATCTTCATATAGAATACAGTAAAGTATAGTTCTGCAATGATTGGCAAATGCAATTATAAGATTAGAACTCCAAAGGAGAAGTCAAAGTAGCAGTAATTCATTACACATGGGTTTTTATCTGGCCACAAAGCTGTGCAGCAGTTATTTATTTTCCATATCAACTTTGACCTCTGCAAGTCAACCTCAGTGTTGTGCCCAGGAAACAATCATGCAGCTCCATACGAATGTCCAATACAAGCAATGATAGCAGGTACTTGTTCAATTCTTTGAACAAGAAATTAAATCATGCTAGTATGGAACATCATGGTGTGCAACATTACACAATGAACAAGCATTAGAAAAGACAAAAAAAATAGCTGAAAATAGTGGAAGAGGAAGCTCTAAAATGTACCCACTACAGAGGACTCTCAAAGTGAGATACAAGTTTTCCATAACACTGAGTTTACCTGTTCAAAAGGGTACCTCTTCCAACACAAAATTAAGACATTGCACAAAGGATAAGGAACACCAGGGCAGCTTAAAGTGTAAACAATCATTTCAGCAACTGCTTTACTGACATAAGGGAAGTGAGTGGAGGATTCAGGGGTAAATAACCAGAGAATGCTAATAAAAGGACTGACTGATGAATACGTTAATCCTGACTTAAACAAATGGTTGAGATAATTCAGTACTTTTGGGGCCAAGACTTGCAAAGGGTCATACCTCTTAGGTTTCAAATCTCCTCTGATCAACTCCACACAATTTTCTCCCAAGTGATTTTTTTTTAATCTTTTATGACAACCAGCTCTTCTGTTAAGGAGGCTGCATCTGGAAGTATGCTAAAATCCTCCAACTGCAAAGACTTAAGTTACACAAGACTGGGTCTAGACATATCTATTACTGGTGAGACAGAAGATCTGTCTTCAAAGGCAAAGGAACTAGCTTCCACTCAAAAGACAGGGGCCTGTTGGGAAAGTCTGCTAACCAATTCTTCCTGTCCAGCAGATTAACAAGAGAAAGCCAGAAATAAACTGCCCAGTCACAAACTGACACCGTCTACCTGAAGAAGGGGAAACATTTTACTGTTTCCATTTGTACACATACCATACTGCCCCTGTGTCACATACCATACTGCCCCTGTGTCATATGTTAATCAGGTAGACACCAGCTGAACAGGAGCTGGAGGATACAAAGCCAGGAGGAAACTGCCCAGTCACAAACTGACACTGTCTACCTGAAGAAAGGGAAACTTTTTACTGCTCCCATTTGTACACATACCATACTGCCCCTGTGTCATATGTTAATCAGGTAGACACCAGCTGGACAGGAGCTGGAGGATACAAAGCCAGGAGGAAACTGCCCAGTCACAAACTGACACTGTTTACCTGAAGAAAGAGAAACATTTTACTGTTCCCATTTGTACACATACCATACTGCCCCTGTGTCATATTTTAATCGGGTAGACATCAGCTGAACAGGAGCTGGAGGATACAAAGCCAGGAGGAAACTGCCCAGTCACAAACTGACACTGTCTACCTGAAGAAAGGGAAACATTTTACTGTTTCCATTTGTACACATACCATACTGCCCCTGTGTCATATGTTGATCAGGTAGACACCAGCTGAACAGGAGCTGGAGGATACAAAGCCAGGAGGAGGGTCATGGTTTCTTCCATGATGAAAGAAAGTGGAAATTAATAAGCTAAGCACTTACTCTTTATAATGCTTACACCCAGGAGACTTTACAGGAATATTACAATTAGATGCATACAGGGTTGCCAGATTTCGTATCAGCCAGGTAGGGACGAAAATAAAAGTGAAGAGCAAAACAAAAAAAAAAGGTCTTTAATGCAGAACAGAGTTCCACATTAAAGATCTGCACTAAACAGATCTGCACTAAACATGGAGCTTCTCGTGTTTAATGCCAAACATTGCAGTTCCGCATTCAACAGAATTAGCTCCATGTTTAGCGATTTTTGATTAGCCCGTATACCGGCATACGGGCCAATCAAAAATCGCTAAACACGGAGCTACTTCTGTTTAATGCGGAACACAAGAAGCTCTGTGTTTAGCGATTTTTGATTGGCGGTATACGGGCCAATCAAAAAAAAAAAAAAGCGGAGGCTGGCCAGGATTTAAACCTGGCAGGGCGGGACTTGGGATCAGGCTGCTGATCTCGGGACAGTCCCACCCAAATAGGGACGTCTGGCAACCCTGGATGCATATGACAATTAGATGCATATGAGGACATACACTTTTGTTATTTATTTATTTATTTCAGACACTAACTCTTTTTTGCTTGGTTTCTACTCTACAGCAACCTTAGCCAATTGAATATTTTCTTGTATTTAGACTTCTCTGAAGGCACCATTTTTAAATGTTTGCACATCTGTATTTTTAAATGTTCATAGATTGACCAAGTACCTTGAATTAGAAATTACCCCCCCGAGGTCTGAGAGCATTTAAATATCCAGCGCCACCCTTTAATTTGGAAGATGACATTGATTTAACTTTTCAAAAGCGCTGGATACAGGCAGCCCATAAATGTACAACGGAATGGGTTGCGATACTTGTTGAGTAAGACAGGTTGAAACAAAATAATTTACAAACAGATATCAACGCCACTTGTAGTAACATTATGTCTAAAACAGATCCATAGTTTTTGGACAATATCTTGAAAGATATTAGCAGTAAACTGAAGGGATATGAACAGGACATAATGAATAGAAAAAGAAATAAATTAGAGACACCAAAGACTATGATAATGGTATGGCCTTTAGATCGAAGGCCAACAGAAAGAATGCAAACCTTCATGTGACATTCAAGGAAGGGAAGAGGGTAGAAGAACGGCATTCCTTTAGTTCACAACCATCCTTTGAGACAGTTTTGTCTGGTGAAGATGATAACTGTGTAAATAATAAAGAATACCCACCCTTGCCACCACTGCAAAATAGTGCGGAACATCTATAACTTTTCGGAACCAAGGTGGAAATAAAACGTTCCATCAGTGAAAGAAACTGCAATGAGAAGGACAGTTTAACCAACAATATCAGCCATACCCCCAAAAACATTCTTAGCAGTGGCAACGTAGAAATAAAAGAGGTAGATGGTGAAGTGGACTCTTATGTGGTTAATCTGTCTGGCTATAACTTAAGTATGTATGAAAGAGCTGTATTAGAATGTGGTTTAAAATTTATTCCTACAGTAATACCGAGGCTTCATGATTTAAAATGTGATGTGTTTAAGTTTATTAGAAAATTACAATTGAAGTATATGTTTAGACATAATTTGGAGTTTACACCACATATTTCTGATGTTGATGAAGATGTTTCTTTAATTAGTGATGATAGCTTTTTTCCTGTGAATCTGATAATGTTTCAAATGCATACCCATCTATTTTATACTAGTAAAATAGAGGCAAAAAGTAAATTCATACCTGTATTTAATTGTATGGATATTATACAGTTTCAGAACATGCTTAATTATTGTATTGAACAAGAATTTAACAATTTAAGAAAAAGTATGAATATTAAGTATAATTTGACCAAAAATGAATGGTCAGCACTGCAGGCACTAGGTAAAAATGTAGATTTGATTTTCAAGCCTACAGATAAAGGAAATAAGTTGGTTCTTTTACATATTTCACAATATTTGGAAAAGTGCTATAATCATCTAAATGTGACTGTGTATGAAAAGGTTCATGGTGATATGTATGAACTGGCTATTTCTGAGTCGGAACAACTTTTGCATAAAGGCACCAGACTAGGATATTTGACTGATGAAAATGTAAAAAAAAAGTTTTGTCGTCATAATGCTAGTATGGCATATTTTTACTGTGCATCAAAAATTCATAAAAGCTTTACTAATCCACCAGGGCGCCCTATTGTCTCTGGAAGTAATTATTTTTTGCATAATATAGGATGCCTTTTGCATGAATTGATGTTACCTAAGGTATTATTGTTACTAGCTTATGTGAAGGATGTATCCAATTTTTTTGCACAAAATACAAACATAGGCTGGAACGACCATATGTATTGAATCACCCTTGGTGTAAAAAGCCTATATACAAATATTTACCATGGGTTTGGCTTGGAAGCAGTGGGATTTTTCTTGGGGCAAGGTCCAGCAACAGAGTACATAGTAGAAATGTTACACTTTTGCCTCACAAAACATTTTTTTTAATTTAGAGGTGAATTATTTAGACAGAAACAAGGCACAGCGATGGGGGTGGCTTTTGCCCCCTCATATGCCAATTTAAGCATGGATTTGTTTGAACAAGAATATATCTACAAAACTTCATTTTTCATCAACATGTTAAAAATTATAGTAGATTTATAGATTATTTGATTTTCCTGTATGAAGGAGGGGAAACAAAAATTGATGATTTTATATCGGAGTTGCAAATAAATAAATTTAATCTTGAATTTGAAGGTATACAAATTGGGAAAAGGTATTGTTTTTAGATGAAGAGGTAGATGTATCTAAAGGATATTTACATACTAGGATACATAGAAAATTTGAAGATGAAGTTAAATATCTTAAGGCTACTAGTTGCCACCCTTCCCATACTATAGAAGCGCTTCCAATTGGTGAGTTTATTAGGTTACAAAGATTATGTAATGATATACAAGAATTACAACAGGAAACTCAAAAAATATATAATATGTTCTACTTTAGAGGATATAGCCAAGAAGTAATAGATAAAGCTCATCATAAAATGAATCAAACTGATACACAGGGATATAAAGGAAATAGAGAAATGAGAAACTATGATAGTAACATGAGAAGAAATAGTTTAGAAATCTATTTTATTACACTATATAGTGTTTTAGTGACAAGGTGGTTGCAATAGTTAAATATTATTGGAATTTTCTAAAAAAAAATCTAAGGAAGCAAAAGACTGGTTACCAGAAAAAGTAGGTAGAAGTAGTTTTTTTTTAGTTAAAGGTAGGTTGGTTAAATTAGAACTTAAACTTTATGATACACCTAAATGATTTGTTACTGAAACCTGTGGTAAATGCAAAGTCTGTAAGCATATAGTTACAGGCTTTGACAGTATAAATGGGAAAAAATTTGATAATAAAGGAATTTTTAAATTTGATATGGAGGGCATTATATATGTGCTTAACTGCCCCTGTAATAAATTTTACATTGGAGAAACAAAAAGGCCTTTTAAAATTAGATTATTGGAACACATTAGAGACATTGAAAATGTCAAGATGTCTAATGCAGTAGCAGAACATTTTTATTATGCACATCAGAGTCAGTCAAAAGGATTATTAGGTACAATAGTAGAGAAAGTTGTAGATAATTATTTGTATAAGAATATTAAAAATGTTTTACTGTATAAGGAAGCAATCTATATTTTAAAATTTGATACTTTGGCACCACAAAGAATTAATGTAGATTTTAACTGGAGAGTTTTACTTTAAATAGTTTTGTATGTAATTGAATAATTAGATAATTGGATCAATGATTGTATTATAAATATGGAGTGGATGTATGCTCAGTATTCTCCTGTGAAAGCATCAGCCGAGACGCAAGAGGAACAATAAACACTGTTTTGCTCAGTACTTGGACACTAGTTTGTGGTTTTCTACTATTTTGCCTTTTCTTTGTGGTCCAACTACCTCTTTTTTGCCTGGTTTCCATTCTACAGCAACCTTAGCCAATTGAATATTTTATTGTATTTAGACATCTCTGAAGGCACCATTTTTAAATGTTTATATCTTCTGTAAGACTAAAGTTTTCACAGCTTTTTTTTTTAGTCTACACTGCTTTGTCGCCTTCTTAATTGATGACAGCACTTGAATTATACACAGGCATCACCCAGGCAGAGAAGAAAGAAAGAAGTCCTTAAGAACTACTTAACAAGCACAGGGTTGTTTATTAACAGCCTACAGTACAAAAGTCATTGCATTCTCTGCTTGGTGTTTAAAGTTGAAACAAAGTACAAGAAATGTATGCTGAACATGGGGACAATACTATGCAAGCAATCACAGGAACCATAAGATGCCTAATCATAAACACCTTTAAGGAGACACACTTCATGTCAAACTTTAAAAGCATCTAATAGTACTCAACTTCCAAACTGGGCAGGGCAGTACATGATAACCCTGGTGTAAATCTGCATCTACCCATTCCGTCATCAAGAAGAGCCTTAAAGGCAGACAAAGTAATATGCTATCAACTGCTAATCAAAGAAAATATACCAGATTCAGCCAATAAAAAAGAAAATATACTACATTCAGCCAATAAACTATCCAAGGACAGGAAAATCCAGTCAACTAATAACAGCTCTGGAATAGCAAGAAGAAATGAAATGCCAATATTAGCTGTATGACCTTTAACAGTATCCAAACACTGACACGGACTCACAAAAAGGGAAAGACTGCGATGGAAAAACTGCAGAAACACAACATCACTGATGAATGGAAACCCATATGTAATAAAATACTGTTACAGAGGCAAGGACTGACATAATCTTTTAACCTAAAAAAAAAAAAGCAAAAAAAAAAAGAATGGACCATAAAGTTGACTTTATGGTACACAGCTTCATGTTAGATTTGTTTTAACTATCAACAGTGCTGCTTAGTGGCTTACCTCCTGCTTTATTTTCTTCAATGGAGGGTGATTGTCTTCATGTAGTCTAGTAACAATTCCAGAATCATCTGCTTCCTGTTTGATAACCTCTTGCAAGTCTTCTGCAAGATGAGTTGGGGTCTGAGGCTAGTGAGGATAACATGCTTTTTAATACTTCACTTTGGTATGTCACAAAATACAGCAATGTTAAAACTGTTCTCTTACCAGCATTTTCAAAGGACCGAATTTGAACTCCTGTGCTGCAAGTGCATTTTTGAATGGGGTGGGTGTCCTTGGAGAGGTTTCCATTACTGATCTCCTAAGGTTTGGTGTTCTGAAACTAGAAGAAGTTAATCAGATTATAACTAGAACCTTATGACATATATGAATTTGAAGAATTTGTATAATGGATTTTAATAAGAAAAGGAAACCTATAGAAACATCTAGAATTTCCATTAATACATAAACACAGCTTAGAGTATAGCACCTGTAAAAGAAAATGACCCGGACAAAACAGCAGAAAAAAAACAACAACAATTCAGCTCCCTGACACAAACATGAAAAGGTGAAAATCCACACCTGCTGCAAAAGTCCATATTTCTCATATAAGTGCTACAGTCTCAGAGATAAATTTGCAGAACAGGGGACTCAAAGGTGCTTGTGGAATAACTATGTGGACAACTGCAAAAAAATATGTACATTAAGAAAAAGACTGAGCCAGCACCTCAAGAGACAGCATTTGCAGCACTACTGTACCCCACTCCTGGCATTTACATGCTGTCTGCAATGTCTTATACACGTGGACAGCAGACTAGGCCAATATACTTGTGTCGCCTAATCAACAGCCTTCAGGGATAATTAAAGATCACAAGTTCATGGTAACTGTTACAAAAAGTTATATTCATGTATTGGTTTGTTTGTTTACCAGGGTAGAACACTTACGTTCAGTCCAGTGTCATACAGATTTGAAGAAGACAGAAGAACAGAAAGGACTGATGCAGAACAGCACAAGATTCCTCATGTATTTCACATTATTAAACATTCTCTTCATTTTTCAAGTTAGAATTCCCTTTAGGAGTGATAAGGGTAAGAACTTGTGGTAAGCAAGTATCTGTACATAGACAATATAAAACGTACATATTCACAGAAAGCACAAGTATATCTACCATTCACTTTCAAAAAACAAGAAGTTATTTACTTACCATAACGTTCGATGTATGTAGTCCATCTCGCCTCACATTCTTACCCATGGGTTCGGCTCCGACTCGGCCAAACGTTTCCAGCTCAAAGTCTTCTATTGGCTGGGCTAAGAAGGTATCCCATGTTGCACTGCTCCATATCCCCAGATCTTAGTTTGCTGCGAACACCACACTCATACCTCATGCATAACAACATCCAAGAAAAAGGAATAAACCAAAGGTGAAGGGAGCTCTAAAAACCAGCCCTAACCTCCAGATCCTTCAGGAAGGGGGAAGTAAGTAAGAATGTGAGGCGAGATGGACTACATACATCGAACGTTATGGTGAGTACATAACTTCTTGATGTTATGTAGTCCAATCTCGCCTAAATTCTTACTCGTGGGACAGCGTCCCCAGCACCTGCATCCTGGGTGGCTCAGAGGAAGATACTCCTGAGTCCTGTGGAACCAAAGGAAGACCTGCCCCTAGATACCACATCCAGCTTGTAATGAGTAACAAAGATGCGTGGAGAAGCCCAGGTAGCTGCAGCACAAATATCATCAACAGCTAATCTGGCCTGATAAGCTGTAAAAGTGGATACAGCCCGAGTAGAGTGAGCCTTGACTAGAAATGGCAGGTCTTTACCCCCTGAGGAATAAGTGAGAGATGCAATTTGATATCCATCTGGATAGGGTGATCTTGGAGACAGGGGACCCAATTCTGTTTTCCGAAAAAGAGACAAACAGTGGATCAGATTTTCACATATTTTTGGTTCTGTGCAGATAGAAACGTAACTGCCTGTGTACATCCAATTGATGAAATCTATATTCTGCCTTGTTTGAAAAATGGGGAAAGAACACAGGCAACTCAATAGATTGATGAAGATTAAATATGGACGCCACTTGAGGAAGAAAAGAAGGGTTTGGTCTAAGAGAAACCCTGTCTTTATGAAAGATCAAGTATGGAGGTTTAATAGAAGGAGCCTGAATTTCTGAAACACGTCTAGCTGATGTGATGGCTATTAAAAAGGCAGTTTTCCAGGTCAAGAATTTTAAGTCACAGGTAGCTGCAGTTTCAAAGGGTGGAGAAGTAAGGGCTTGCAGAACAAAATTTAGATCCCAGGGCATGATCGGTTCTGAAACAGGAGGATGGAGTAACTGGGTGCCTTTCAGGAAAGCCTTACAGAGTCTGTGAGCCATTAGACTAGGCTCATTAACAACATGAAAGTTAGAAGTTGCTGCCAACTGAACTTTAATGGTAGCGGACACTGAGCCCTGCTGAAAAAGCGTAGACAAAAACTCCAAGACAGAGGCAATTGGAGCTGTGTAAGGGTCAATTCCTTGGGTACGAGCCCAAATAGAAAACCTCTTCCATTTGCTGGAATAAATCTTCCTAGTAGAGGGCTTATGAGAGGAAGATAAAATATGAACTACCTCTGGTGAAAAATGATGAAGCCTAACTAACGACGGAAGTGGAGTAGCCAGGCTGTCAACCGGAGGGTCCACAGAGAGGGGTGGAACTGTCCCGACATGTGTGTCAGTAAGTCTGGTTGAGGGTCCAGAGTCCAAGGTGTGTCCACAATGTAGGGATGGAGAAAAGGGAACCAGACTTGACGAGGCCAGTGTGGAGCAATCAGAATCATTCTGCTTCCCAAGGTTATAGCTTTCTGAATCAATTTTGATAGCAAGGGAAATGGAGGGAAAGCATAAAGCAGACCGGGGGGCCAATCGTGGACTAGAGCGTCCCTGGGCAACTCCCCCTGTGGGGGGATCAGCGTGAAGTAGTTGCTGCATTTGGCATTGAGGGGGCTGGCAAAAAGGTCGCAGCAAGGGAGACCCCATCTGCTGAAGATTCGTTCTGCCACTAGACGATTCAGGGACCACTCGTAAGGCATCGGAATAGCTCTGCTTAGCCTGTCTGCTATCACGTTGGACATCCCCGGAATGTGCGTTGCCACCAGAAACCGTTGGGAAGATACTGCCCACTGCCACACTCGCATGGCCTCTCTGCACAAGGGATATGATCTGGTTCCTCCCTGTTTGTTCAGATACAACACCACTTGACATACTGTCCGAGTGTATTGCAATAGTCCCGAGAGGCAGAAAGCTCTGAAGTGCCTGCAACGCAAGTAGCACCACTCTCATCTCTAGGACGTTGATATGCAGATGTATCTCGTGATCTTGCCACGTGCCTTGGACTGCCTGCCGAGATAATGCCCCCCCCCTCCCCATCTGGGAGGCATCTGTGGTCATTGTGGCAACCGGGGAAAGTGGAACGAAGGGTTTCCCCTTGTCCAGATTGCTGGTGCAAAGCCACCAACTGAGATCCTGTTTGCATCTGTCAGTGAGCAAAATAGTGTGGGAAAGTGGAAGTTTCTGGAGAGACCATTGAGCGAAGAGGAGCCACTGAAGGAGCCTCATGTGCAGTCTCGCTAGAGGGACTAACATAATTGTTGATGCCATAGTCCCCAGCAGCTGGAGAACCCATCTTGCCTTCGCTTTCTTCAGGGGTAGCAGGGCGTGCACTTGTTGCTGTAAGACTCTGATTCTTTCCTGCGGTAGAAAGGCTCGCATTTGAATGGTGTCTAGCTCTGCACCTATAAAAATGACATGCTGTGAGGGCAACAAGGCAGATTTTTCCCAGTTCAATGTTATGCCTAACTGCTGATAGAGAGTGATGGTAGCATCCCTGGTTTGGATTAGTAGATGCCTAGTGCGGGTGGTGAGGAGCCAGTCGTCCAGATACGGAAACACTTGGAATCCTTGACGTCTCAAGTGAGCTGTCACCGCCGCCATACACTTGGTGAACACACTGGGGGCTGAGGTGAGACCATAGGGCAGGGCTCGAAACTGAAAATGACTGGCTTGCAGCCGGAAGCATAGGGGACTCCTGGATGCCCTGTCCATTTTGATGTGGTAGTAAGCATCCTTGAGGTCTATGGAGCATATCCATACTTCCTTTCCCAACAACGGGAGAACTGAATGTAGAGTGACCATATGGAACTTGGACTTTTGTAAGTAGTTGTTTAGTTGACTGAGATCTAATATGGGTCTCAGGTCCCCTGTTCTTTTCGGCACCAAAAAGAATCGTGAGTAAGTCCCTAATCCGAACTGGTCTGAGGGGATATGCTGGATGGCTCCTTTCTCTAGCAGCTTTGAAACCGCTGAAGCTGCGTGATCCCTTTGACTGGGTGGAACATCTGGGATTTTTCCTGACTGGATGGGGATCTGACGAAAAAGGGATGACATAACCTCCGGAAAGTATTCGTAATAACCATCGGTCGTGGGTGATGCTTTGCCAGGCTTCCGGGTATAACGATATTCTTCCCCCGACTGGCTCCGGAAAAGCACAGTCAAGTATCCCATCAGGAACGATGGTAGGGAGAGCCGCAAAAGGAATCGCGGTCTCCCGAATTGTGAGGGCCCCCCTCTGCCTCTAGGGCGGCGTCTCCCTGAATAACCTCCTCCTCCTCTGCCTCTGGAGGGGGGCTCACCCTGTGCACCGGGATAAAATCTCTATAATTTTTTGAACCACATCTCCCCCCCCCCCCACTGGGCCTTGGGGTAAGGCCTAGAGGGAAGGGAAAAACGGACCCCTACAGCAGACAGTCTTTCCCTCTTGCTTGCTCCTGGTGAGGGTGTCTTTCACCTTGGTTCTGAGCAAAGAACCACCATCAAAGGGGGCGTCAGTGAAAGAAGACTTGAAGGCCTCCGCGAAATGACAAAGGCGCATCCAGACTTGCCTCCTAAGGGCGACTCCAGAGCTTGCTGCCCTACTCGCTCCATCGGCTGCGTATGAAATGAGCCACATGGAGGAGTTAATGATGGAGTTTAAGGTTGAGACCTGGGCATTAACCATCTGGGCTACCGCCACAGGAACGTTACCCGTGAGAGTATCTCCTAACTCCTTGATGAGATCTCTCTGGAGCAGAGTTAAATGAGACAGGTAGTTCAGCGACCTTAAGGTAAAGGTTGCTGATGAGAGGGTACACTTCCCATACTGGTCCATAGTCCTAGAATCCTTGTTAGGTGGATGGACGGAGGAAGACGTCTCAGCTACTTCCTTTTGAGCGGCCGCAGCCACCACCATGGCATCCACAGGGACCCCTTTGGACAAAAACTCCTTACCCGGGGGAGCACACAGAAATTTACTGGGTCTCCTGGGTATGGGTTCCACAGAATCATGGTTCTCCCACACCCTCCGACAAATTAAATCCAGGAGCTCGTCGAAGGGTGGGGACACCCAGGACGCGGAGGGCTGAGCACCAAAGGCCTTAAGGAAGACAGACGCCTCCTCGGAGGGGGCTTTGGACGGCCAGTTACCTCTTTGTTTCAATATCTCCAAGATGTCAGAGAAAGAAACATCATCAGAAGATGACTTGGGGGACCCCTCTGATTCCTTGAGGTCGGTATCGGAGGTGAGAGGCTCATCCTGGGAGTCTATGTGCTTCCTCTTGCACATTTTCTTCCTGGGGGGCTCCTCAAGCAAAAACTCTGAGGGGCCCTCAGAAACTTGGGGACCACTCATGGGGGTATCCCTAGGCCTTGGGGCTCTGCTGTCTACTGATAGGTGGCGATCAGAGGCTCTCACCGGAGTGGTAGGGGACAGAATGTCTGACCCGCATGATGTGGCTGAAGATCTGGCCAGCGCACTCCACATGGCCTCAAAAGTTGGGCCCCCCCAAATCCGAGGACCAGCCAGCCTCCGAGATCATGACAGGAGCTGGGGTTCTATGAGCCGAGGCACCGAGAGGGAGACTCGGAACCGAAAGGTGTCCCGAGGTGTCCCCCTCGGGCCCGACCGAGGAATCCCAAGTCTCGAACCCCGTGGACGGAGCTGACAGGGTCGAAGCTGACGTCGGCACCGATGAGCCCAGAGGGGCCATCGGCACTGACCTAGGAACATCACACGGAGCGGAGCATTCCGGCTCTGACGACAGAGATGCGCTCAGAGGAGGAATCGTAGAAGATAACGGAACAGGCTCCGGAACCGATTGGGACGGAGCGGAGAACAATTTAGCCAAAACCGGTGACTGCAGGAGCCTCTGCACCACCCTAATCGACATCCACATCTGACAGTGTCCTGGAGGATTTGGAGGATAGGGAGGGAGATCTGGATCTCCTCTCAGGAGACACTGGTCTAGTACCCGGGCGATCGGCTCCGAAGAGGTTCCAATATAACTGGAGCCAACGCCAGTTCCATCAACACCGACGCTTCCTGCGGCCCAGAGGACAGTGGAGCTGAGGAGGTCAAAGCTAGTATCATCACTTTCTCTGGTAGCTCCGAGGAGACTGACGGAGCCGGAGATCTCTTTTTTGACTTAGTGGATTTTGACTTTGAGCTGGAAGCAGAATCCATGGCCTCTTCGAACGAGGGTTTTAAGAGTCCCTTCAGGACTAATTTATTCTTTCTTTCTTGGAGCACCCTGGGACTAAAAGCATGGCAGAAGCTACAGGACTCCTGCAGGTGGATTGCTCCCAGACAATAAACATATACTAAATGTCCATCGGTGATGGACTTCTTGTAACCACACTTAGTGCACTTTTTAAAACCCCAAGGTTTGTGCTCCTTAGAATCCTTAGACATCTCGAAATAATAACCAAGCCCAACCAATGAGAAGTCACTGCCTGACTGGAAAAACACCACTACAGGCACACAAAAAACACCACACTAAGCGCGGGAACTTAGCTGAGCAAAAATCTCCACAAACTACAAACACACAAAGTCAAAGGGGCACACACTAGGACGACTAGGACGAACAAAAATGGTTGTTTTGCCAACTGGAGACACTAAAACCTCTAATTTAAACGGTTTTAGAAGCCAAGAATGAAAACAGAGACAAGTTAGGGGACAGACTAGGTCCTCTAACTGAAACAGGCCTAGCCCGTTGGAACAGCTAGCGGGATACCACAACAAACAATCACACAACAATTAAGCCCAAAAAACACTAAGGAAATAGCTATTAAAATAGCTTTTGTTTTCAGCAAAATCTCTGCAGAAGTATTAGAAAAAAGGGTACTTAGCCACAGCCAACAGTGAGACCACGTCTGAGCTACACGAGCGGCAAACGAGATCTGGGAATATGGAGCAGTGCAACATGGGATACCTTCTTAGCCCAGCCAATAGAAGATTTCGAGCTAGAAAAGTTTGGCCGAGTCGGAGCCGATATTCGGCTCCAAACCCACGGGTAAGAATGTAGGCGAGATTGGACTACATAACATCACTTGTTAAACTATGTAAAAAGTAGTAAAGACTAGTTTTACAGTATAACTATTCCTGTTCATTATGTGCTATGACTACACATTATATATTCTTAACAAAATAATGGTTAAATTCACCAATGCTAGGATCTTCCTGAATAACAGGAAACTGGATTTAATGCTACCAAAAATAAAACAGGAGAAACGGGACATGCATGCTGGTTTCTTCGCTGTTGTGCATACATTTGAGTCCTAATCATTAAAGAACAGGTATTTGTTTTTATAAAATAAGATCTCCCACTGTTGGTATAAAATGCTTTCTTGGCAGCTATAGAAAGGTCTCATCCGATAAATAATATACCGATGTATGTTTTTTCAAATAAAGTAATACAGTCTTAAGAACCTATGATGATAGGGAAGTAAATATTGTGGGAAGAACTAGCCAGGGAATTGTTATGGCTAGGCTTGTATAGGCCCTAAGGCCGATAGCCCGGTACCAATCTATGAACCTATGATCTAACTATACAGCTAAGATTACTGCAGCAGAGACCCTTATGAAGAAAGTACAGTTTTGTACCTACCATAAATGTAGATGTCCGATAGGTATGCATCTGTAGTCCTTACATATGGGTTGTCCTGCCTCAGGCAGCCCTTCGGTCGGCCGGATTCCAAAGTCTGGGTCCGGCATCGGCTAATGTCGCCCCTTTCCCGACGTCAGAGCGCCTGGGATATAAAAGCGTCAGCCGACGCCATCTTCCTCAATTTTTCTTGCCCCAGATGCCAGTTGCCCTCTAAGTAAGGCTAAATTTGGAGAGATGAAAAAATTCCAACATGCACAGTAATAAAAAACAAATACACCATAAAAGATAACCCCAGCTAGCTAAAATGAGGGATATGTACCCATAATATACCACAGAGGGGTAGGAGGGAGGGAAAACCTGACTGCAGATGCATACCTATCGGACATCTACATTTATGGTAGGTACAAAACTATACTATGTCCTTCAAGGATGCATCTGCAGTCCTTACATATGGGTAGAATACCATAGCCCAGCTGGGGGAGGTAGGACCTAAGAAAAGGATGGTGTAGCTAACATGCCCTGCAGGACTGCACTAGCAAAGTCTGCTCTGGATCTGGAATATAAGGGCAAGTTGTAATGCTTGGAACATGTATGCACGGAGCTCCATGTAGCAGCTTCTAAAATGTCCTTTGTAGCCACCCCTCTTAAGAAGGCTGTGGAGGTGGCTGTTGCTCTGGTGGAATGAGGCCTTATGTTAGCTGGCACAGCTCTTCCATGAAAAGAGTAACAGAACCGAATGCAATTTCCTATCCATTTTGAAATTGTCTGTTTGGAAATTGCTTTTCCTTGTACACCAGCAGCATATGCTACAAAGAGTTGGTCAGTTTTTCTGTAAGTCTTAGTTCTGTCCAAGTAGTAGCGCAACTGTCTGTGGATGTCCAAAGTATGCAGAAGTTTCTCTCCTTTATTTTGTGGATTTGGAAAGAAGGTCGGCAGGTGAATAGCTTGGTTCAGTGAAACCCTGGATACCACCTTTGGCATGAATGAAGGATTGGCTCTCAAAGAGACTCTGTCCTGATGAAAAATGAGAAATGGCTGTACTGCCATGAGGGCCTGTAACTCAGATACTCTTCTTGCTGAGGTTATGGCCAGAAGGAAGGCAGTCTTCCAAGATAGGAATTGCAGTTCTGATGATGCTGCTGGTTCAAATGGAGGAAGAGTTATTTTTTCCAACATGAAGTTAAGGTCCCATGTAGGCACTGGTGGTTTCCTTGGAGGGTTGATGTTTTTTATCCCTCTTAGAAACTGCCTTAGTAGAGGATGAGAGAATACAGGTGGATCAGTGTTGTACTCTGCTGAAATTGCTGAAGCATGAATTTTTATGGAGGAATAAGAAAGGCCATTATGGAGCATTTCAGCCAAGTATTCCAGAATATGTGGAATGCTCATGACGGTCGGATCTTGACCCTTTGTGGTGTTCCAGGAACAAAATCTTTTCCATTTTGCTGAATATGCTTTTCTTGTGGAAGGACGCCGGGCTTCCATGATGATATCCTGTACCCTCTTGGATAGTTTATCCTGGCGAGGAGTCAAGGTATTTTCCAGGCTGTCAGCTGTAAGGTTTTGAGGCTGGAGTGCAGAGTCTTGTAATTGTGTTGTGTCAGTAGAAGTGGCCATTGTGGTAGAGGCCAAGGTTTCGTGCGTGACATACTCCTTAGCAGTGGGTACCAGTGTTGTCTTGGCCAGTCCAGAGCTATCAGAATTACCTTTGGTTGCTCTGTCCTGATCTTCAGTAAGACCTTGGTCATTAGCGGCAGCGGTGGGAATGCATATACTGTTAGAGTATTCCAGCTGAAGGAGAGGGTGTCCACTTTCCATGCTTGAGGATGGTATGTCCTTGTGCAGAATTTCCTCAGTTGATGGTTGTGGTGGGAGGCAAATAGATCTATGTCCGGCCTTCCCCATGATTGTGTTATCTGGAGAAAGATATCTGGGTGTAACATCCATTCGTGTCGATCCATGATGTTTCTGCTCAGGCTGTCCGCCAGTACATTATCTTTTCCTGGTACGAACTGGGATTGTAACTCTATATTGAGTTTTAGGGAGAGTTCCCACAGATTCATTGCCAGCCTGCAAAGTGGGTATGAATAGGTTCCTCCTTGCTTGTTTATGTACCACATAACTGTGGTATTGTCTGTCTTTATTAACAGGTGACCTTGGTGCAGGAAGTGCTTGAAGGCCTCGATGGACTGCATCACTGCCAGCATTTCCTTTTGGTTGATGTGCAGATGCAATTCTTTTTGTGTCCATTGTCCTTGAATGCACCTGCCCTCCATGTGTGCTCCCCATCCATGATCTGAGGCGTCCATTGTAATGGTTTGGCTGGTATGTGGCTTGCTGAAAGGCAGGCCTATGTTTGTCTGGCTTGCTTTTGCCCACCACAGGTATTCCTTTTGAAGACATGGGATGATGGGGATCAAAGTTTCTAGGCTGTGACTGTGCTGAGACCATAGATTCCTTAGGTACCATTGTAGTTTCCTCATATGCAGCCTTGCTTGTGGAATCAGAAGAATGCAAGATGCCATGAAACCCAGGGCCTGCAGGATTTTCCTTGCAGTCAGCTGGGTTTGTGTTGTCAGATTTCTGAAATAATCCGGTAGTTGTGCTTGTTTTTCTTCTGTGAGAAAAGCCATTTGGGTGGTTGTATCCAGTTTTGCACCCAGGAAAATTATTCGTTGGGATGGAACAAGTCTTGATTTCTGAATGTTGACTGTGTATCCCAAGGCCTGTAGTAGTCGGATGGCATAGTTTAAGTGTTTTACCAGTGTTTGCTGGCTGTCCGCTTGTATGAGGCAGTCGTCCAGGTATGGGTATATTTGAATCCCCTGAATTCTGCAATGTGCAATTACCGATGCCGGGCATTTCGTGAATACTCTGGGCGCAGTAGATAAGCCAAAGGGTAATGCTGAGAATTGATAATGCTCTGAACCTGCAAGAAATCTGAGGTGTCTTCTGCAACTTTGTCTGATAGGGACATGCAGGTATGCCTCCTCGAGGTCTAGAGTTACCAGCCAAGACCCCTTGCCCAGCATGGGAAGGAGTTGCTGTAAGGTCAGCATTTTGAATTTTGGCACAATGAGGTAAGTATTCAGTGCGGACAAGTCCAGAATAGGCCTCCATTGCTCTGCTTTTCTTGGAACAAGGAATAGTCTGGAATAAAATCCTTGGCCTTGTTCTGTGAGAGGAACCCTTTCTATTGCTTTCATTTATAGTAGTTTGGAAATTTGTTTGAAAGCCTCTGCCCTTTGGTTTGGTGGCAGGTTTGGTATGCCTTGCCTTTTTGGTAATGTATGAAAATGGAACCTGTATCCTTTGTCTATTATTTGCAGTGTCCATTTGTCCTTTGTAATACTGTGCCAATTTTTTGAGAATAAAGATAGCTTTCCGCCCAAAGGTGCTTCCAATTGAGCCCTGGTTGGCGGGGATAAAGTCAAGTCATTGAGATGGTCCTTGTGTAGTAGCTGTAGGCCCTGCAGTACCTCTCTGGTTAGGAGGCTGCCATTGACGTCCTCTGTAGGAGCCTCGAGCTTGCCCTCTACCTCTGGCACGTCTGTTTCTGCCTCTTTGAGATCTGTCTGTGTCCAGAAAGGACCAATTCTTAGAAGGCCAATTTCTGCTGAATCTTGGTGGTTGGACCTGGAGAAAATCTTTGACTGTTTGTACTGATTTAGCCTTTTCCTCAAATTTCTTTAAGACCTCTTGAGCCGTGGAGCCAAATAACTTTTGCTTTTCCAGCGGAGCATCCAGTAGCTTTGCTTTAACATGGTCTGGCAGAGTTTGTTCCTTCAGCCAAGCATGTCTACGTATCACTGCACCTGTCATTGCTGACCTACATGAAGCTTCCAATGCATCATAACCACACTGCAAGAAATGGTTGCTAACCTGCTGGGAGTTATGTACCAGATCCTGAAGTGCCTTGCGATCTAGGGGTTCAGGAGAAGATAGTTTTTTATGCAATTCATCTAACAAATACTCTTGGTACTGTATCATATGGAATTGACAATTTAATGCCCTCATAGAAAGAGTGGAAGAAGTATACACTTTTTTACTCCATCTCTCTAAAGCCCTGGACTCCCTTTCAGAAGGAAGTGGATTTTTAGAAGTGGTGGTTGCAACCCCTTTAGGGCCCTGGGAAATAGTTTCTGGGTCAGCAGAGTGGCCCTTGTAAAGGAAATGATGTGAGTCCGGGACCCTGTAGTACCTGTCGGGTTTGATAGGAGCCGGAGGAAGGGAGTCTGGGGAAATACTAGACTCAGAGTACACATCATCAATGACATTTAAAACAGGAGGAATAGCCAAAGGTCTATGCTGAGGTAAATGCAAAAAAGTCCTTAACCTCTTCCTGGAATCAGAGAATTCCTGGCCCTGCCATTTGAAATGCTCTCTCATGGAGTGAAGTGTCTCCCCAAAGGACAACTCTTCAGGAGGGGAGGCCGAGGGAATAGATTCCTCTGCATCAGAATCCTCATAGGCCGTAAAAGCCTCCTCCTGGTAGTCTGATAGAGCAGAGTCATCTGAGGCCTCATCAGAAGACTGGGGAACTGTGAACTCAACCCTGGGCCTTTTGTCTAGAGGTGGTTGAGAGCCCCTGTCCGGATGTGGCTGAGAGCCCCTAATTAAGGAAATAAGGTCCTCAGCTAAACTTAAAATCTGTGAACCGGTAGAGGATCCCTGAGGAATAGCCTTGGGAGGGAGAAATTTTGGCTGTTTAGCAGCTTTAGCATGTGAAAAAGCCTTTATGGACATGGATACAGGTGGCCTGGCTGCCCCACGTGCTGGAGTAGTTTTATCCAGAGGAATGGTGTCGGAAATTTCCAGAGCACCGGTCTCAGGGGGGAATTCTATGACCGACTCAGAGGTGGTCTCCGGGACCGAGGTTGTCGGTTGTGCGGTTTCGTCGGTCGGAAGCATCAAGGATTCGGTTTCAGCGGAGACCGAGACACTCGCGGTAGGCCTAGGCGTGGTTTCGGCCGAAACCACGGTTTGCGTGTGTCGGTCCTTGTCCTTCCATTTTTTGGCTAAATGAGGAGTCGGAAGCATCGACGGCATATTGTAACAGTAATTTTCCCAAAAAAATTCCTCTGCAAACTCCGCCCGACACCTAAGAGTGTGTTTGTTGAAGGAAGCACAGGCTGCACAGGCCGAGACGTCGTGGTCTGGGCCTAGGCAGGGTAGGCAGTAAGAGTGGAAATCCTTACGAGGTATTTGTTTCCCACAAGTTAAACAATTATTAACTTTAACCGTTTGATCTGACATCGGCTGAGGCAAGAAAGAGTCCCCAATGGGGTACTTAGCTTTTTGAAGTCTTCGGTAGCTGAAATTACAGGAGCTGGCCGACCGGCACTTGCGAACTGCTTCTGCTTCGGGCACCGCGCGGCAAGAAAGACTGGGGAAGATGGCGTCAGCTGACGCTTTTATATCCCAGGCGCTCTGACGTCGGGAAAGGGGCAACATCAGCTGATGCCGGACCCAGACTTTGGAATCCGGCTGACCGAAGGGCTGCCTGAGGCAGGACAACCCATATGTAAGGACTGCAGATGCATCCTTGAAGGACATCATAGTACAGCTGTGTAAGTAAAACATACTTAACAGTAGATGTCTGAATGATCACTACTGCAGTAGCAGTTTCCCCACTCCCTCTATTCCCCTTATTTTGTATATTTTTATTGCCAGAGTGAGAACCTTTAGTGTTGTTTTCCTACAATTACCTCTGTCAAGGCGTTAGCATCACTCTCTCAATTGGCAATACATCTCTGAAGGGTTCGATGCCTAAACCTGGCTTTTTAGTCAGCAAAAATTAAAAACAAGTAAGCCAGTCTTGCAAATTACTGTTTTTTAGGTCAATACAAGTATTATCTAGCTGTCTGGGGTACCTGAATGACCAACAATCCACCAAGTCTATAACTTCCAAGCAATCAAGCAACTTGATTTCATTCCTTTTAGCTTTTTTGTTATTTAAATTAATTTTAAAGACATTATATAAAATATTCTTACAATTAAGTTGCTGGACAAAAAGTCATCAGAATTACTGAAAGTAGCATATACATTACCTAAGATAAAATATGCTGTTACTTCAAAAGTGAAATTGTGCCTTATCAGCATTAACCCAATGGACTACCTAATAAGTAAGTGCAGCAGTTTTTTCCCCTTTTTTAAACATATCTTGCGATTCTTGGGTATTAGGCAATGCCTGCAACAGTATTACCTTATGTGGGAAAGGGACAGGGAACATTAAGCCAAAAGTAACAAGAGAAATTCATGGAAGGATTTCTCCTACAAACTTAGAAAGTCAATAGGATAACAGCTTTTGCACTAGCATGCATTTACTGAAGGATATGAATTGCAAAACTCAAACATCATAAGGACTGACTGTAATCATCTGATTTACCAGGGAAGGGAAATAGGTGACAACATGGACATTCTGACAACAGGGACAGGTATGGCGCGTGTGATGTGGACATGTTTTACTGTGTGTATGTGTGTGGGAAAATAACTGGGAAAGTTGCCCATGTTAACATAATGTGAGCATTACTGTTAACTACCATTGGAAAGTGCTGATCTGTAATAATGACAATTCAAAGACATGCAAATTAGCCAATAATGAGGTCTTTCCTCATTGTGGTTAATGTGTCTCTGAATCTGAAATTTCCCCATAGTGGAAACAGAGCCTTTTTACCACAGCTTTTAACAGGAGTGCTAGGGTTATTTATGAACCTTCAGGTCAATTTCTATCTATTCTAAAATTAAAGTGGACCACAATTGTCTGGCTTTAACCAGGTTTAGAGTGACTTAAACGATGAGTCAGCTCAATTTGCCCAGAGATATTGATGCATCTTGTGATTCTTTCACAAATTCACTTAACAGTTTAACAACTGTGGCAATAACTGGCTGTGACTTACGAAAATGTTCAAATATTTGTTACACAAAAACTGACTCTTCAAGCTCAGAATTCAAGCTCTAGGGGCTTTTTCCCTGAACCTAAGCCCTACATTATATTTAAAATCCTGGTTTTATTTTGTTGTAATGAAAAAAGTTTTCCTTTCTAAAAAGGCTTGTTTATCCAAGTTACCTCTTTATTTTACTCCATGATTTTTAGCTTTAAAGCTTTTATTTGTGTGTGTGGACTACTCAGTTTAAATAATCTAGCTTACTGTATAATGAAACTGCCCTACCTTGCATCACTGGAAATGTTAGTTGATTATATAAGTAATAACTTCTGAAGCAGGCATTTTTGCATGACTGCTACTCACGAACGACTCCCCAGAACTCTTTAGCTGACCATTATTACATAGTTCTACTACACACCCTAGCAGTTCATAGGATCATAGGAGATTACTAAGCTAGTGACCCAGAGGTCATTTTAAACCTAGCTGTTTCAACCCAATGTAATACCGTAGAAGTACTAGTCAATACCCAAAATTGCATTTAATGATGACTGCCCATGTCTAGGAAGATTTTGGGCACTATCCCTGGTAAGAATTTATGGTGCCCCATCCACTCGTCCAGGTTCCTCTTGAACAGTGTCATAGTGGTGCTCTGTTTCACATGAATTGGTAGCCTGTTCCAAAGGCGTGGCAGTCGCTGAGAGATAAATCTGTCTCTCCAGCATGTCCTATTTAAGGCGCAGGCCATATTAAAGTCCCTGGTACGGGTAGCCCTAGACCCATTTAATTTACAGAAATGCAGTAAGTTCATTAGGTTTGTGTCTTGGGTTGCTCTGTAGGCCAAGCATAAGTCTCCTCTACGAAGTCTATACGATACGGAGTACAGCGTCAGGGACTTTAGAGGGTCAGTGTAAGGCACATCCTGGAGGCCCCTGATCTTCTCTGTTAGAAACTTCTGAGGTCTCTCTAACTGCTGCAGGTACTTACTATGGTACATATCAAATGGGGTATTTTACCAATTATGAGCCAGATAAGTGCCAAGTACAAGGGGGTGTTATAACTTCTTTTGCTCTCATGGTGATATCTTTACTAATCAAGTGAGCTACGTGGAAAGCTTTCCTTACAATGGTAGACACTAAACCTATCCGCTAACAGGTTTGCTATCTCTGTGGAGTTAATGTGTGTGATGCCATTTAACACTAGTTCTGCAAACGCTTGGGTCCTACCCTTTAGGTTATGTACGTAGCTGCAAAAGGCCTTATAGATATCCTTGGCAGTACTTATTAGGTTTCTCTCAAAGGAGCTCTTGGAGGATTTGACAAGTTATCTTATTTGCCTGCTAAAGCTGAGGAGGGTGCTTTTCTATTGTTGGGTCCTTGTCTTTGTTTTCTTGGACAGCAACTTTTTGTGTTTATTGTAGAGTTTGTTGATGCTGGAAATCCACCATGGCAGAATGATTTTATTTGGAGCTCTGGTCTTGACTCTATTACAGCTGAGTTTATACACTTATGCAAGTGACTGTACAGGGCATTAGTGTAAGCTTTGCCATAGTTACAACTTTCAGCTTGGGGTGGGGCTTGGAATGCATTTATACCTTCACATAGGAAGGTATAGTTTGCCTTGGTAAAGTTTCTTAGCTTGATTTCACCCATTGTGAGTTCTGGTGCTAGTGTCAGTAAGAAGGTGACCGATTTGTGGTCAGTTTTAACAGAGCGTCCAACAACAGCAGTAGTGCACCTGTTTGACATGCTGGTGAGGACCAGATCTAGAATGCTTGTTACTCTTGTTGGGGTAAAGACAATTTGCTCCGAGGCATCTGAATTCACAAAGTCAACGAACGTCTGTGCTAGCGAGTTTGGGCTGCAGTACATTTCCCAGTTGATGGTGGGATAATTGAAATCCTCCATAACCAAAATGTTCGGTAAACTTTGGATTGTCTTCAGTTTGGTTAAATAGGCTTTGTGGGTATCGTGAACCATGGAGGGGGATTTACAAATGGCTAGGCCTTGAATGGGGGTCTTATACACCATAACTTGGAGTAACTCCATGGAGTTGTCCAGTCTAACTAGAAGGGAGGTGACTATCTCCAATACAGATTGAACCACCGCCTCCTTTGGTTTTCAGACATTCATTTTGCAGTCTAAAGGTGTGGAAGGCATTGTAACCTTGCAGAGCTGGGGTACACTCTGAGGCTTTAAACCAGGTTTCTGTGACTGCACTGATACCTACATCTTCTAGTGATACAAATGTTTCCAGGGAGTGCAGTTTTTGGTTTAAGCTCCTAGCATTTAGTAACATGACCCTTACTTTGTTCTGATTGGTTAATTTCACGTCAGTAATGTTGTTTGAGACTTTGCCTAAAAAGGCAAAATGGGAAAGGCAAGAGCCTTGGCCAGCAGGTGAAAGCCTAGAGGTGCCAGGTGCAAACCATCTCTGGGAAAGCAGACAAGTTTGCTGAGCATGGCTTCCCAGGCAGACAAGAACTGGATCCCCTTGAAATTACACCAAAAATTAAGCCATTTATTGTAATCAATCAATCCTTTTTTGTTTATACTGTGGCATCACTCTAGGTGAAGGTAATATGCTTCTCAAGGCTAGAGACATACCTGCCTGGAACACATGCTAAAACAGCTTGACAATGTCAGTCTTCATACAGTCCCAGTGAGGTACGTCTCAGGTCATTCACACCAACATGAACTATGACAGTCATAATGGTATTTGTTGCTGAAAGACCTGAGTGCCTGTGTGATTTGGCGAATCCTGGGTCCGGGCAGGCAGCTGACCGTGACTTTCTCCTTGTCCAGTCTGGTGAGTGGGACATCCATGTGTCTCACTACTGTGTCTCCAATGACAAGAAACCTTGTTTTTTTTACTGTTATGCCTTACAGGCTTTGGTGGGTGAGACACTGGTGTTGATATGTGTCATGGGTGATGTGTTTTGGAGGTCTCCGGTGTTTCGCTAAGTTTTTCAAGAGAATCTCCACGTATGTGGATTTACATGTTTGATGCATACTATGTGTTTGAGTAGTGGTATGTGTATGAGTAGTGGTACTATGTGGATATGTAAGTGGTGGGTGTGTTGGCAACCTTCTCTGTGTTACTGTTTTGAGTGAGAGAGAGCATGGCTTCTAGATTCTTAGTGTAAATACATCTCTCACACTCTGTACTAGACAGTGTTATTAGTAGAGGATTGTCTGTGTACATGACACAATTGCTACACTGCCTCAAGAGATCCGAGTCAACAAGATGGGCAGGAGAAATAAGGGTAGTCCAACTGTCCATAATGCTTGGTTGAAGACTGTTGTCACTTGGGGTCACTTTTTCAGAAACGATTATGGAGGAGCTTAGTGAATGGATATTTCTGCCTGGGTTTTAAGGAAAATTTGTTGAATTTAACTGTCTGGCTTTGACGCGCAAACAAGCAGAAACCTGCTCAGATGCAAGGCCTAAATACCAGAAGTTAAAACTTGAAAAACAAAATTCAAACGGGACAATGAGGATGCTTATTCCAAGCCTTAGACTGGCCTCCCTTTACTAGTCAGGTCCCAGTCACTACAATTCTCTCACAAAAGTGAAGATAGGCTCCTTCCAATTCAAGATGGCCTGGAAAACGTGGTCAGAACAAAACAAACCACTACAAATAGTTGTAGAAGCAGCAGGCCTGGATCTGGACTATGCTAAAGCTACTAACTACCCTAGTTTCAGTGGGAAACACTAGAGAATGTTTCACACAGCAGAAAAATAGCAGTGAGATACTGAAAAAAAAAACATTTAAAACAGCAGAAAATCAGCGAGGAGGCTCTAAAGAATTATTTAAACAGTTAACAGGTCAGTTAATTGGGAAAAAATAAGAGTCCACAAAACAGCTTTAAAAAAGTAAAAATACCACTTAATACTTAAACAGTAGAAACACCAAAAACACTTGCTAAACAGTGAAAACAGCAATAAAATTAGATTTTACAGGCACAGTGTAGTAGGCAATTGCAGTATAACAGTGTAGTTTAGTTCACAGTAAATAAATACAGTATAAAAGTATGTGGCAGGCAATAAAAAAGTGCAATGAATAGTATAAATAAGAAAAAACAGGCAATGTATGTTTTTTGGAAGCGCAGAATCCTCTAGTCGCCTGCTATCTCAGCTCAAAGTTGTGGCTTGTAGCCTACCTCAGTTCAACTCAGTACAAACAAGCAGAAACCTACTCAGATGCAGGGCCTAAATACCAGAAACTAAAACTTGAAAAAAACAAACAAAATTCAAAAGCACCAATGAGAATGCTTAATCCATGCCCTACACTGGCCTCCCTTTACTAGTCACGTCCAATCAACACAATTCTCTCACAAAAGTGCAGCTAGGCCCCTTCTAATCCAATATGGCCTGGAAAATGTGCTCAGAACAAACTACAAAGTTCCAGAAGCAGCAGGCCTGGATCTGGACGTTACTACAACTACTAGCTACCCTAGTTTTATTGGGAAACACTAGAGAATATTTAACACAGCAGAAAAATAGCAGTGAGATACTGAAACATGTTTAAAACAGCAGCAAATCAGCCAGGAGGCTCTAAAGAATGATTTAAACAGTTAAAAGGTAATTTAATTTGGAAAAACTAGAGCAAGCAAAACAGATAGCTTTAAAACAGCAAAACAATACCAGTAAATAAAACAGTGGAAACAACAAAAACACTTGTAAACAGTGAAAACAGCAATAAAATTTGATTTTACACACAGTTTAGCAAGCAATTGGACAGTGTAGTTTAGTACACAGTAAACAAATAAATAGAGTATAAAAGTAGGCAGCAGGCAATAAAAAAGTGCAGCAAATGGTATAAATAAACAAAAAAAAAAAAACCAGACAACGCCTATATCACTAGATGGATTGCAAATTGGCTCAAGGACAGAACCCACATGGTTAGAATTGCTGGAGCCATGTCAGACTCCAAACCAGTTACAAGTGGTGTCCCACAAGGCTCAGTCCTGGGACCTCTCTTGTTCAGTATATATTTCTCGGATGTACAGGCCAACACGGAAGGACTGTGGCTGAAAGTTCGCAGATGACTGCAAACTGGGCGCCATAATCGACTCTCCAGCCGACACAAGCATCCTCCAAAAGGGCCTCATAGAAACAGACAACTGGTGCCAGAGCCATGGCCTCAAGCTAAATGCCAAAAAGTGTATAGTCATCCCCTTTGGCAAAAACAAAGTGCCCACAAATTACCACATAGGTGGTAATCCATTAAGTACAGAAGAAGCAATTAGGGACCTGGGGACCCAAGTTGATAGCAATCTCTCACTTGACAACCATGTGGCCAAAGTGGTTAGAAAAACATTTTATATAGCCCACCTAATCATGAAGGGATTCACATCTAGATCAGGGGACGTCATCGTGCCTCTTTACTCATCCCTCATCAGGCCCATAATTGAGTACAATGCCCCTTTTGGGATGTACCTTACCAGACACCTGCAGCAACTGGAAAGACCCCAAAAGAACCTCACCAAGAGGATCAAAGGGCTCAAACAGATGCCATATGCTGCCCGGTTAAAAAAACTCCAGCTCTACTCAGTGGCATACCGCCTGTTCAGAGGCGATCTGTGCCTGACGTATAAAGCCACGTTCAACCCGAAATTAATGGACATGCTGCACCTCAGAAAATCCAAATCCCATCGAGCTACGCTCGAGACTTGAACCTCAGCACTGAAATAAATAGGACATGCTGGAGGGACAGATTCATAACCCAGAGGCTCCCTTCACTCTGGAATAAAATCCCAGTCCAGGTTAGGCAGAGTCCCTCTTTGACTCTCTTCAAGAGGAATCTTGATGAGTGGATGGGAGATCGTAGGTTTACCCCGGGTATCACTTCTGTGTCACTGTTAGACAGAGGCACAGTATACTAACCTCGAAAAAGGGCATAGCAAAATAAATTTAAAATGGGTGGCGAAAGCCAAACACATTCTGGCTAGGCTTATAAATGCCCTAGGGCAGATAGCCTAGTATGAACCTATGAACCTATGAACTTGTGTTTTTTTGGAAGCTCAGAAGCCTCTAGTTGCATAGTATCTCAGCTCAGAGTTGTGGCTGGTAGTCCACCTCAGCTCAGTACATTCAAACTAGTGACAGGGAGTACGTTCTCATTCCCTTCTGCTTCTCTGTGTCATCTGCTGCAGGTCTGAACTTGGCTGCTGAATGTGACATATGCTAAGAAAAAATGTAGCTCTGATATCTGAATCCATGTGGTTGTTACCATCTGGTCCTACATAGTAAACATGGAGGAACAAACTGCAATATTTTTCCATACTTTCCCCATGAAAGATTTTTCGTTTAGCTTGCAAAAAATAAGAGTTATAAATAACAGAAAAAAAACATGAAGCAGTGTCAGACACATAAGAAAACATTCCAAACTATATCAGTATCCAGCAAACTTGAGACATGTACTGGTTTCTCACATGGAAGGTGTCATTATGTTTGCAAATTCTGGTCAGGAGAAGACACATGAAGTGGTCACACACAAATGTTATGATTTACTTTTACAGTGACCCTCCACAAAATAGCACTTATTCAAAACAAAAGATCTGATTTTTCTGAACAAATAAGTCTTACTGGTATAGCATCTCAAATGCCTGTGGGCATGCAAGATATGCAAAAGATGATCCAGTTTATTTTCTTACTGAGAGAAAAAAAAAACACCAATGACTTGAAACTAATTAAAATACAGCAGAGATACTTTAGGCATAAATCAGGATACCTTTAAGAGCTTCTCGTACTTGAAAGAAGTGTAGAGAGATTTACATAATAAAACTTAAAGCTCTGAAATTGGCCAACCAGAAGGAAATGTCAGTAAGTTGTTTTTCTTCATGAAAGGTACTTTAAATCTGCTAAGTCTGTTAGTTCAAACAGAGGCACAGCAACATCTATAACTTAAGTTCCCAATCTCTTTGGAGGCCTTAATTGATGGTCACCTTTCAAGAAACTTTTAAATAAAGGACTATCTGCACCCTGTGGAAGCATGACACGTAGTCAGAAAATAAACATATGCAACTGGAATGATTAGCTCATAGGTTCATAGGTTTATACTAGGCTATCTGCCCTAAGGCATTTATAAGCCTAGCCCAAATTTTTGTGGCTTACGCCACCCATTATATGAAAAAATACTGTGCCCATTAGTTTGTTGTGCCTCTGTCCAGCAGTGACACAGAGATGATTCCCGGGGTAAACCTACGATCTCCCATCCACAGGTCTAGATTTCTCTTGAACAGAGTCAGCGAGGTGCTCTGCCTCACATGGACCGGGATTTTATTCCACAGCATAGGGAGTCTCTGAGTGATAAATCTATCCCTCCAGCACGTCCTATTTATATCCGTGCTAAGGTTTAAGTTGCTTGCTCTAGTGGTTTTGGTGGATTTGGATTTTTGAGGTGGAGCATGTCCATTAATTCCGGGTTGGACATGGCCTTGTATGTCAGGCACATGTCACCTCTGAGCAGACGGTATGCGACTGAATAGAGCTGGAGTTTCTTTAATCTGGCAGCATATGACAGATTTTGGAGTCCCTTTATCCTTTTGGTGAGGAACTTTTGGGGTCTCTCCAATTGCTGCAGATGTCGGGTGAGATACATCCCGAATGGGGCATTGTACTCAATCATTGGTCTGATAAGTGAAGAGTACAGGGGAACAATGACCTCACTAGATCTGGATGTGAATCCCTTCATGATCAGGTGGGCAATGTAGAAGGTCTTTCTAACCACTTTAGCAATGTGAGTGTCAAAAGAAAGGCCACTGTCAACTTGGGTCCCCAGGTCCCTGATAACCTCTTCTGTGCTTAGTGGATTGCCACCTATATGGTAGCTTGGGGTTACCTTGTTTTTCCCGAAGGGTATGACTATACATTTTTGGCGTTTAACTTCAGGCCATGGCTCTGGCACCAGCTATCTGTTTCCGTGAGTCCCTTCTGAAGGATATCCGTGTCCGATGCACTTTCCACTATGGCCCAGTTTGCAGTCATCTGCAAACTTTGTCAGCCAAAGTCCTCCCATGTTGGCCTGTACTTCTGAGAAGTAGATGCCAAACAATAGGGGGCCAAGGACCGAGCCCTGTGGGACACCACTTGTGACCGGCTTGGAGTCTGACATAGCGCTAGCAACTCTAACCCTGTGGGTTCTGTCCTTAAGCCAGTTTGCAACCCATCTTGTGACATATGGGTTTACATTTAAGCTGGTAAGTTTTTCTACAATACCCGAGTGGGGTATTGTGTCAAAAGCCTTTGCAAGGTCTAGGTAGGCTGTATGGACTGCCTTTCCCTCATCAATGGCCTTGGTGACTGCTTCGAAGAAGTCGACCAAGTTCAAAAGGCATGATCTTCCCTTGACAAAGCCAAACTGGGTCGGGTCCAATGTCTGCAAGTCCCCTATATCTTTGTTTATGAGCTCCATTATGATCCTCTCCATAGCTTTGCAGACTAGACTTGTTAAGCTTATGGGGCGGTAATTACCAGGGTCCGTAGAGGCGCCGCCTTTGTGGAGTGGGACCACAGTTGCCGTACGCCACTCCTTGGGCACGTATCCTGTGGTAAGGCTGAGATTAAACAGCTGCCTTATGTGCGGGTTTAATTCCTCATTTAGCTCGTGTAGCACACAGCCGGGGACACCATCCGGTCCCATTGATGCTGTGTTTTTAGCTTTAGAGAGAGCAGCTTTCACCTGCGCATTTGAGATGTCCGGGAGGCTACACTCGGCTGGGATAGTTATCTCTCCTTTAGGGGAGGGGGGTGAAGTTTGCACTGAACCTGTCTGCCAGTATGTTGGCAATGTCTGTGGGTTCAGTGATTTTTGTATCATTTTGGACTAATTCTGAGCATATCTGGGAGTTTCCACCCAGGTTCCTAACATAGCTGAAAAAGGCCTTATGATTGTCCTTTGAATCCATGGCAATTTTTCTCTCAAAATTGGCCTTAGTTGATTTTATGACTGCTCGTATTTTTTTACTAATAATGATCAGGGGTGACTTCCCTTTTATGGATTTTGTTCTATCATGTAATAGCTTTCTCCTCTTATTGTAAAGTTTGTTAATGGCTGGGGTCCACCAGACTGGACGTTTGCCCTTTGTGGAAAGAGTCTTGGTTTTATTTGGGATTGCCTGATCCATGCAGTCCTGGAGGTGTTCATAGAAGGCATTTGTAAGCTAAGTTGGTGATGACTGAAGAAATCCAGCAGCCATAGAATTGAACTACTAAATGGTCCAAGTCTAGTCCTTTTGCCATTACCAAAATTTTTTCCACTTCTAATACAAGACTTTGAGGTAGCTGCTCCCTTAGCTTCACTGAAGATCCTAAGAACATCAAAAGAAAAGGAAGAAATGAATTCAAACCCTTTCCAAAAGTTGAAAGACTGACTGAATTCAGGCTAAGATGAGGACCTCTGCTCCACTGTTATAAGAACTTGTTTTGCTCAGCAGCAGTTTGAATGGTTGGCTAGGACCAATTTGAAGAACAGAAAAATGGCTACCTGGGCCAAGGTGAAGCAGCAACAACTAACTCTAAACTTCTCCAGCTCTGCATTTATTAGCACTTTCTGAATTAATGCCATCCAGCTCTGCCATTCCTTTTCATAATGTAGTTTACATATATTTTTATGTACATTTTTGTTAAGAATGTGTAGTTTTAGTCCACAGTAACATATCTATTAGCGGAGTTGTACAACAGGTGGTGCCCCAGGTCTCTGTCCTTGGCTCTTATTTGTCCACTGCATTTAAGTCAACCTTTTACTTATCTGACTGTGCACTCACCAATAAATTTGCTGATGATTTAAAAATGGGGTTAACAGCAGCAAGCCTGGAGATGAAAAAAATGTGCTGCATTATTAATTGTACTGTTTGTCTCAGTGAACAATACAGAACATTACGGCTTTTAATTTGAAAAAGTACACTATTATACACTATGACCATTTGAAAAGCTACTATCCATATTCAATTAACAGCGAAATTTGACAAATGGCTGATGCTGTTAAAGGCCTAGGGGTGTTAGTAGACAGTTCCTTATCAGTAACGCCAACTACAAATGCAACAACCTGAAGATGTTACTTGATGTATGACATACTTTTCACAACTGAATCAACACGTGCATAATTTATGTTCACATTACTTAAAGTTATGGTCAGACGACATATCATGTATGGGTCATTGTTCTGTGCCTACAATTTGACTAAGATTAGGAAACTGGGAATACTATTAAGGCACTTCATTAAGGAGACAGGTTTATCAAGATCAGGTGATCAAGAAAAATAAAAAAATATTCACCTCTGATATAGACTGTTTAGAGATGATATGTTACTGATTTACAACTGCTCTGGAAATGAAGCCTTACAAAGTTTACAAACTTGCAAGTTTTTGATTAATTATTGGGCAGGTAAAAGGGTGTGTGACACTGGTTATCTTTGGACTTGTGCATGATTCACTAAGGACTTCAGTGCACAAATTAAACTACATTACAGACTTGGCATTACTACAACAAAATTAAGCTCCTAACATGGAAGGTGCTCAAAAGCTCTTGAATGTAAAATTGGATTTCAGAAAGTTTAACTACTGTGTTGTAAATGAAGGAGTCTCCAGAAACAAAAAGCCAGAAAATGCTGAAAGGAGCAGCTTAACAGCTGAATAAACTAAACTTGAATTAACAAACTTCAGTTACTGTAAATACTTGTGGAACTGAAATACTATCCACAGTAAAGGCCTTATTCTGACATCATAAAGGCACCCTTGACTATTTAGAAAGTATTTTCCAAGCCAGTTCCTTTAGGCCCAGCCTGTGATCCACATGATTCAAGTTTTATTACTGACTTTGGTGCCTGCTGCAGCTGGCAAGCAAAACAAAAGAAACTAAGAAGATGCTGCTTGCTCATCTTTCCCAATGGGAAGGGTGTGGGTGTATGCGGGCATGTGGGGGGGTGGTGGTGGTAGGAGCGCAGACCATTTGTTGTAGCCTCTGACAAGACCAGGATTTGAAACTGTGACTAGGTAGGACATCTGAGATACTACGACGAGTGTAGCTGTCCTGGGATCAATGGTTTGTTCTCACAAGCAATGTCTCACTGCCCATCCATCTTCAAGTAAGTAATGCCAGAATGCAGCAGGAGAGAAGTAACTCAGAAAGCAACCCGCCTCCTACTAGCAGCAGGCGTCACTTCCAAGCTTGCCTACCTCTTGTGGACAATCCCTTCCCTGACAGTGAAGAGGGGCACTGGAAACCCCTGCCTGGAAGGTACACTGTTCTGTAGAGCTCCCAGGTCAGGGGTTAAGAATGGGCTTAGAGCAACCATGCTGCAGCCTAGCAAGCATACCACAATTCCAAAAAATAGATGGCAAAAATATATAAGTATTTCCCAGTGTGTTTGCTGTATTACTTGTTTCATATATTATTTCAGACTGTTAAAACCAGCAAGTTAATATCCTCCCTGCTGCCTGCTGGTTGACAGCTCTGATGTTGAAGTTTTTTTTTTTTTTTAAAGATAATGTGGTAATGTCAAGGGCTCCACATCTGACATTCTAGTTGGCAAAGTGAATCATGCTTGCCTTGGTCAAACAGTAATTAGAAATAGATTTGCTTTTTTACCTTTACCTTTTGAAGCACTTGCATTATTAAGTAGCATTGGAGGAAATGAATGAAGAAAACACTGTCTCTATGAGCTAGAAAAGGAGTGCATTGCTACTGCCAGGGAAGGAGTAACATGGAGTAAAACCATGGGACGTGGTTTAAGTGTGACAGACAGATGCATCTCTGGACAACCTCATTCTTTTTTTACAGTAAGTAACCCACTTCTCTTCAGATTCCATTCTGAAATTAAACTATGTCCTTCTATATCACTGTTGCAGTATTCTTCAGAGTAGGATATCCCACCCAAGGCAGTTCGATGCTTGGCCAGTATGAAAAAGCCTAAGAAAGATCTCATATGCACAGTAAATCGCATTTATGCTCCCTGCACAGAACACAAAACTTAAAAGGAATGTATTGATGCAACTACATAAACCATCTTCTGCTGCCAGTTCGAATGCCATTTTTGCCAGTTGGTTTGTACACCTTGTTGCTGTACTGAATATTTAGCAACTCCCGATAAGTGCCCAGTTGTGGTTGCTTTTTTCTGCTTTTCTTTGTCTTTTATTTTATTTTACTACCTAGAATTCATGTCATCCAAGAAGAGAGAATGTTAGTGTGGGAGGCATATTCCCCATAAGGATAATCACAAACAGTGCCTTTTCTGTTTGGGTGCTTCTCCAAGACCATACCTCTTGTAGTATCTGTAAGGAATTTGTGCCTAATATATTCAGAAGTCGTTTGTCTGTCCTGGCCATTTATCTTGAAAGCCAACTGCTTAAACAGTTAGTCCAGAGTACCACAGCAGAATCTTTTAAGCCCAAGATACTCCTGCTAGGTAAAAAGAAGGCCAAGAAGTCTGGGCTGGATTATTTAGCTGTCCAGCCTCCACAGGACATTCCTCTAGAAGCAGGTACTAACTCTGTAGGTCATTCAGCATTTACGGCAGATTTCTCTGCTGTGACCCTGCTGGAGCCTGACATGGATCCATCATTTCGCATGTCCTCTGAAGCTTTGTAGGTATCTGCTCTGGATGTTGAGGGGGAACCGCAGCTGATTATCTTGGAGGGTCCTAAAGGGATTCTGCAGATATTTGTCAGGGAGGAGGTTTTGGGTTCTCTTTTCAAATTTTGCCAAGGGTTGAAACCTCTGGTATTTGTTAGGGCTGATGTCCCTTCTAAGAAAACACAAACACTGAAGGATGCTTCTGTCTGTCCTATGGATCCTCAAAGGGAATGGCAAGAGTTTATTCAGGGTTTGTTTTCTGCCTTAATAGCCCTACAGCCTTCTCAAGGGGTTTCAGTACCCACCCTTCCTTGGACCTCTAGCCCTTCTAAACAACTTAAGGAGCCAGATTCGTGGATGAGGACTCAGTGTCTGGTGAGGAGTCTTTGTCCTATTCTTCATAGGTGCCTTCACCTTTGGCTTGTGGTTCTGATGAAGAGGAGTCTGTTAGCCCTGAGTCTCCTTTTAAGGAACTGCTTTGGGGGGCACAATTCCTAGGATGATGGAATTTTTTTAAGTGGCATTCTTCTCATGTGTCTGATATTCAGAGAAGATAGTATGAGCTGCTTCAGACAGATACTCCTAAGCCATCTGCAGTTCCTCCTGTGTTGGCTGCCTTGTTAGACACTTTCATTGCTGCTTTCAAGTCTCCTGATTCTCAGCCACCTGCTCCTAAGAAACCTGATGGGTTCTATAAGATTCCAGAAGATTGTCTATTTTTATTTGCATGTCCTTCTGCTGATCCTGCTGTAGTATCAGTCTCTTCTGACAAACTTTCTGATCTTTTGCCCTCTTCCAAACTTTTGCCTTTTGACAAGGATACAAGGGCAATGGAGAAGACTGGCAAGAAAGTTTACACTGCTTTTACTTTGGCCTTTAGGGACATTAATTACCACACCCACATGACCACATATGCCCTGGCCTTGATTGCTCAGGCTTGTCAGGTTATATCAGCCCTCCCTGATTCCGATAGCAAATCCTTTGCCTCATCTTTTTTTTAGGTTCTGCTTCTCAAGTGGCTTGCTACTCTATTAAGTGTAGCTATGGTGCTGCTGATGCCTCTACTAGGGCTGCGGCTTTTGGGTCCATCAAGAGGCATTATTCTTGCCTTCGTCTCCAATCCCTACCTGTGGACATTAAGGTCAAGTTGTTGGATGTTCCTTTGGATAACACTCATCTTTTTGGGACTGCTGCTGCTGACATGTTTAAATCTCTTCAAGAGAAAGGCAAAGCCTTGCAAGACCTTAAACATATGTTTGACACTCCTATACCTAGGTTCCAGAGGAATTATCCATCTAGGTCTGCTTTTGTTTGCAGGCATCCCTGCCAGGCCTTTAAGGGCAGAAAGGGTGGGAGGCAGGCCCCCTCTGCTAAGGCTTCTTATATTTCTGTGGTCCAGAAGCCTCCTTTATCTGATAAGCCTGCTTCTCTTTGACAATTTGCCCCCCCCCCTTCCTTTAGACCAGGTTCCTTAGTCTTTTCAGCTCTCCCTTTGTCTTCCAAATTGGCGTCTCATCACTTTAAACTCTTAGGTTCTTTCTATCATCCTTTAGAGTTACTTCATGGTATGGAAATCTCTCCTTCCTTTTTCAGGGGGTTCCTCAACCTCCTCTAGAGCAACTTCCTCATTTCATGGAGGTTCCAGATCCTTGTAGAACCAAGGGAACATTCAACCTGTCCCCCCTTCCCAAGTGGGAAGGGTTTTTATTCCAGGATGTTCTTGGTTCCTCAAAAGGAAGGCACCTGGAGATCTATTTTGAATCTCTCCTGGGTCAACACTTTTCTTGAGATTCCTTCTTTGTGGATGCTTACTTTTAAAACTCTGTTCCCTCTTATTAGCCAAGGCTTTTCTGGTGTCCTTGGATCTGAAAGATGTTAACTTTCACATCCTTATTCACTCTTTCTTCAGGAAGTTTTTATGTTTCTCTGCGTCCCCTTCTCCATTTCAGTTCTCTGCTTTGCCCTTTGGCCTTTCTGCTGCCCTAAGGGTATTCACAAATGCCTAGTCTTGTGATTACCTCCTGCAGGCTAAAAGGCATTCAGATTTTTCCTTATCTAGATGACCTGTTGCTTCAGGCACCTTGTCCCAGTCAACTGTTACAGGATCTGCAGTTCACCATCTCTCTTCTTCAAAGTCTGGGGTTTACTATCATAGATTCAAAGGTTAATAGATTAGTACTAGGCTAACTGCCCTTCTGGGCCTTTTTAAGCCTAGCCAATTACTCCATGTGAGATTTAAACCCCACACCTTGTGTTGGTAAGGTAAACAGCTTAACCATTATGCCAACCTCCCACCCTCTTTTAATAATGAGAGTGATACCAGTTGTAAATGCATTAGATGTGAAGATTACAGCACCTGAGGCTGCTCCTTGCCTTGTAGTGTGGACTTAACACTGTGTTTTGTGTTACTTCTGTGCAAGCATCAGTGATTTAATTTAATTCCTATTACTGACTCCATAGCTAAAGTAATGATCTTTCCATCTTGTTGTTGCTTTTCATCCCTTCACCTTGTTAACAGGTGATCTGCCTCACCTTTCCAATCACTGAGCCTTCATGGCAGTTCACAGGTTCATAGGTAAGTACTAGGCTAGTTGCCCATGTGAACGATTTTAAGCCTTGCCAATTTCCCTTTCAAAGGTGAGACTCAAACCCGGTACTTTGTGTCTGTGAGGTAAACACTTTAACCATTATACCAAATCTCAAACCCTAGACCAACTTCCAACTCAGTCAAAAGTAATAATTTCCAAAAGTCCATTCTAACTCCCTCTCAGGATCATGTGGGTCTGGGATGCAGGATTTGGGCAGTGGCAATGTTGGCCTCTTTTCTGCCTCCAGAGGTATTGTCGTTGACCGCCCTTCTTTCAGTCTGCTTCCTCTGACTGCCATGCCAGCCAGGGAGTTTCTTCAGGGCCTGGCATTCATGGTCTCTTCTATTCCAATGCTTCCTCTTGCCCGACTGCATATGCGGAAGCTTCAATGGTACCTCAAGTCAGTATGGCTGCAGCACTGTCACTGTGGATTTCAGTGTACCTCTCCTTCCCTGTCTAAAGAATGAATTTGAGTGGTGGATTCAACAGTTTGCTCTCAACCCAGGCCAGCCCTTTCAGCCTCCAGTCCTTTCTCAAAAGCTGTTCGCCGATGCCTCAGACATGGGGTAGGGGGCTTCTCCTGATCACCTGAAAGTTCAGGGTATTTGGGCTCCCAATCAGAAGCCAGACTATATTAACATCAAAGAGATGAGAGCTCTGATTCTGGCTCTTCAGACTTTTCACCCCATGTTCTCTCCAGGCTTCCTGAAGGTGTACACAGACAACATAGCAGTGATGTGGTATGTCAACAAGCACAGGGCATGAAGTCTTACCACCTCTGCAGGATGGTATTTCAGAGTTGGGAAGTGGCTTTCAGTTATCAGTTAACTCTTCAGGCAGCATACACTCCTTCAGAGCACAATCCAGTGGCAGACTCTGAGCAGGTCCAAAATACAGGATCATGGATGAATGCTTCACAAAGATGTGGTTTTTCCTCAGGTAGATTTTTCTGGCTCCTCTGAACAGGCAGTTTCCTCTCTTCTGTTCCAACCTGCCAAGCCATCTGCCATGGAAGATGGGTGCTCTTTCCTTTCCCTGGAAGGAAGGTTTCTTAAAACTTTCCCCCCTATTCCTCTGCTTCCAAGAGTCCTGCAGAAGATTCAGCTGGACACCCCAAAAATCTTGCTAGTGACTCTCTTTTGGTTGAGACAGCACTGGTTCCCCCCTCTTAATGAATATAGCCAGGGGCAATCATCACAAGTTAAGTTACCGACTGGATCACCTCACACAGGACAAGGCATCTCTCATCCATCCCTGCATGTCCACTCTGCAACTGACACTGTGGGTGATAGGGTTTTGATCCCTTTCAGGCACTTCTTTTCTGAAGACGTGCTCAGGGTTTTACAGGAGGCAAGGAAACTCTCAACCAGAAAGTGCTCAGAGTTTTACAGGAGGCAAGGAAACTCTCAACCAGAAAATCTTAAATGTCCAAATGGAAAATATTTTCTGTCTGGTGCCATGCTTGTTACCAGGACCCTTTTTCTGTGGGGGTCCCTCTGTTCCTCTTATTTGTGTGAGTTGCTCCAGTCTGACTTGGTCTATTCTTCTATGAAGGCCCATTTGTCATCCAATTTTGCTTGTCTGCCCTTGAATCCTCTTTTGACTTTTCGTTTGCGGTCAAACAATTTCTCAAAAGCATCCTGCATATTATGTCTCCAAGAAAACCTATTCCCTTTCCTCCTCCATGGAACCTTAATTTTGTTTTGTTTTTTTAAATTGACTCAGGCTCTTTTTGAGCCTTCGGATTCTGCTTCTTTGCAACATTGTACCTGGAAGACTGTTTTGCTGCTGGCCCTTCTACTGGAGGGTTTCTCAGCGCCAGGCCCCTATGGCAATTCCTCCTTTTTTTGTTTTTTCACAGGGACAAGGTGTACCTTAGTACTAATCCCTCCTATAAGTCATAGGTAGTAAACTAGTTTTCCTTGAATCACTCGATACAACTCCCTTCCTTCTTCCCTTCTCCTCAGTCAGCTAGTGAGAGGGTCCTGCATATGTTGGATTTGCACAGACAGCTCAGGTGCTACTTGGATAAAACTAGGACTTATTCATAAGTCTGATCAGATTTTTGTTTACCTTCATCTCAGGTCTTTTGGTTTGGCTGTTTCTAAGACAACCACCTCTCCTGGATGTCTAAGGCCACTTCCTTTTGTTATCCTTTTTATGGCAAATCTCTGTCTACTTCTGTTAGAGCTCATTCCACTAGGGCTGCTTCCCCTTCTGATGCCTTCTTCAAGGAGTTGGACACCAATTCCACCCTTGAAGCTGCTATTTGGTCTTCAGTGCTTACCTTTACTAAGCATTATAAATTGGATATGCTCTCAAGGGCGACAGCAGATTTTGCTGAAGCCACTTTATGCAAGTCTGTTGCGGGCACTTCTCAGCCTTCCACCTCCCAGTCTGCTTTTTTTTTTTAGCTTTTTTTACTCACCCTTCTATGAAAAATATTGTAAAAGTCATATAGAAGAACACAGTACGGTTGTGTACAATCTTACCATAACAGTAGATGTCCTTTTCAGTGTTGCAGTATTCACTCCATCTCTCCAACCCCCTCTTGTTATGCACTTTTTTCTTCTGGATGTGCATGGACTCCTTTGTCCTATGGTGACTGTTGTCTTCTGGGGCAATTCAGTTCCAGGTAGTTGCGTCCGTACGTCCCTTTTTTGCCATACGTGCTGTGTGGGGAGCATAAATGTGAAGTGTAGCACATACAAGATCTTTTGTAGGCTTTCTCTTACTGGCCGTGCATTGGACTGCCCTGGGCAGGACATCCCTACGATGAATACTGCAACTGTGAAGAGAAGGACATGTACTGTTATGGTAAGATTTTCCACAACTGTACTTTCTCTGCTCAATGCAACTGTTAATTTGCTGGTGTGTGAAGTAAACTCCTTGCAAAATTATGTCCAGCCTTACTGCCTATTTCCAAATTTTCAGTGACAGCCTACACAGATGGCAAGCTCCCTTGGTTATGTATAATTTTATTTGCCTCCATTTATTTATTTCTTAACCAAACAAAATAGAGTACGTCAGTTTCTTCAGTCATGACTCAAGCAAGAGCAAATATGAATGCAATACATGCAGCTGGTTTAGAGCAGCCAATCTAGCATGATTTGGGAGGTGAAAAGAAACAGGAGTACTAGAATAAAACTCTTACACATGGGGACAAAATGCAAACAACATATGTACCATATCACTTCAGAACTGGGTACTGTTTCTTACTCCCTGTACAGTTTCTAGTTAAAGAACTGCCTCAAATTGACAGGAGCATACATGCTATTTCTTTTCTTTTTTTTTTTTTTAATTTTACATTTATCTACTAGATGGAGAGACTAAGATCGATGCAATTTCAGGACTTGAATATGAGCCTCACACGCATGGTATGATGCGTTATTTGGGAAATGAAAAAGTAATTAAAGACCTAGGGGGTTTGAGGACAGTTTACTGTATTCAACACTAGCTCTTTTGCCAGATAGAGGCTCAGAGGAAATCTGAACCCTAGTGGCTCATCCTTCTTCCTATATAGACCAGTAAATTTCCCTCAGGTGCATCTTTTTTTAAGGAAAATATTAAGGACAACGACACAGGCTTATTTGCATTCATTTATTTATCCTTTGTTGACCAGGTTTACTTCAGCTAGACTGGTGGCCTCTTTAAAGGGAAGATACAAGATGATAGTTATATTGCATTGAGAAATTTAGCCAGGCCATCAGGGAACTTCCCCTACTCTTTTCAATAGGAGCCATGGGAACATTTACATATACCGGAGCTAACACTAACTCAAGCAGATGGGACCTCTGTTTAACATGTTACCTGAGGGTCAACACACTCAGAAGTGCAGCAGCCCCCCAATGTTGCAATGCAATACAAGCAACTTGAAAATTAATCAAGTTACCTGGTGGTGCTGCGGTAGCATTGTCGCCTCACAGTAAGACGTGTCCTGTTCGATTGTCAGCTAGAGCGTCTTCTGTGTAGAGACATACGTGAATGGGCGTACCTGCGTTGAAGGTTGTGCGTCAGGGCTGGCAACAACTCGGCACGTAAAAAATATCTACTGCCAATCATTAGAGGACCGGAGTTCCGCTGTGGCGACCCCTAACAGGGAAAAGCCGAAAGACACAACAACAACCAGGAGTGGGAAAAGGACCCAGAGATTTCTAATTTTCCAGCACTAAAGGCAAGTGTGTTTCCTGTTGAGCCACTTGACACTAAAACAACTTCAGGAATATTCCACCTGTTAAAAGAACCCCATTCTGCTTAAACAATTTTATCATCATTTGATTATTAAATATTAGGAATCAGTGAGTTTTTCCTTTTTTCCACAGTTGTGTGATCTTGAGTTGATAAGATGCAGTGGGTGTAGGGGGCACTCCCACCATGTGGGACTCCCCTCTGCAAAACAAAATTATAAGTTATGTACTTACCAAAATTTGGCATCTGTGTTGTCCATTTTCATTCTTCTTCACAGATGGGGTTCAGATCCGACTCTCGGATCAGACTAGGCTACATACCAAAGACTTTGGATTGTAAATCGCTAACTCCTCCCTCTACTCCTAATGCTCTGTTCTCCCTCCTAACACTTCAGATCGACTTTGCTGCCCAATCTCCCAAAGTTATAAGAGAGACAGAAAAGACAGAAAAGAAAAGTTAGGGCTCAAACCTGGAACTGATAGGTTCCAATAACATCTACCAGGTACTTATAGAACTGACAAGGATGGGGGATGGATGAGTGGGACTGAGAGGAAGAAAGAAAACAGACAACACAGATGCCAAGTTATGGTAAGTACATAACTTCTAAATCTGATGTTGTCCCTTTTCATTCTTCCTCACAGATGGGACAAAATCCCCAGCTATGTAGCCCTTGGAAGGCCTTCAGGGAAGGACATGCTGGAGCACTGATGAACCAAAGGAAGGTCTGCTTCTACAGACAATATCCAATTTGTAATTAACAAAGGTGTGAGTCCTAGACCAAGTGGCTGTAGCACAAACACCATCAATGAAAGTCCTTGATGAGATTGCAGATGATGTAGCCATAGACCAAGTGGAGTGAGCACTGGGACGTCATGGCAACTCTAATCCTTTCTGAGAATAGACAAATGAGATGTAATCAGTAATCCATTTGGCTAGAGTGACTTTAGACACTGCTTAGCCCAGGTGGTTACAGGAAAAGGTTACAAAGAGCTGACTGGAATTCCTGAGCTGCTTTGTTCTGTGAAGATAAAAATGCCACTGTCTGTGCACATCAAAGAGGTGAAGCAGGTATTTTGCCTTATTTTTAAAGTTGGCAAAGAAAACTGGTAATTGTATGGACTGATTAATGTTAGTCTCTGTAGCCACTTTTGGAAGAAAGGTAGGGATACTCTGCCCTTATGAAAGACAATGTAAGGAGGGTTAGCTGATATGGCCTGGAGCTCAGAAATTCTTTTTGCTTAAGTAATAGCTACAAAAAGATGGTTTTCCAGGACAGAAATTTTATATTGCATTTGACTGCTGGTTCAAAGGGTTTCCGAGTTAAACCTTGAAGCACCACAGTGAAGTCCCAAGGAGGAGACGGGTCTTTTATTCGGGGTCTGAGCAGAAAGAAATCCTTCATGAAGACTTTACACAATCTGGTCATAACCAGAGAAAGGGATGTATTTTCAGCACGGGAATTAGAGATCGCTACCAACTGAAGTTTAACAGAAAAAAATGACCCCGTTTCTTAAAGTTGTAAGGAAAAGAAGAATGGTTGAAACAGGAGCTGAAAAAGGATCAATATTCTGATCGGAAGCTCAGACAGAAAATCTTTTCTATTTGCTCCTGTAAACTTTCTTGGTTAAAGTTTTTTAGGAGGCCAAGATAATCTCATGAACTGGGGAAGCAAGCCTGGACTATCTAACTATCGCTAGAAATGGAGAAACCATGCAGTTAGTTTGAGTATATGGAGACTGGGGTATTGAATTTTAGATGGGACAGGAGATCCTGAGTGGGTTCCAGTATCCATGGAGGATACTTCAAGTGAGACCAGAGGAAAGGGAACCATGCCTGTCAAGGCCAGAAGGGGGCAATGAAGATGAATGAGGACTTCAGTCTGCTTGCTTTCTGTAAGAACTTCAGAATCAGAGAAACAGGAGGGTAAGTATACAGGAGACCTGGGGGCTAATCATGCATCATGGTTACGATCCGAAGTCTTTGGTATGTGGCCGAGTCAGACCAGAGACTCAGATCCAAGCACCATCTGTGAGGAAGAATAAAAAGGGACAACATCAGATACACTTTTTTTTTTTAACATTTTTCAATTGTTTGTTTAATCAATTAAACGGTTCGACATTTTGCTACTCAGTGATTTTTCCGTAAGAGTTTTGGTAGTATTACTACTAATGTACAACTAAGGAATAACAGAGTTGTTATATGTATGAACACACACACACACACACACACACACACACACACACACACACACACACACACACACACAATACAAATTCTCATGCCTGGGTGCTGGGGAGGAGGTCACCATAAATCAGACATTAAAGTCAGGCATAAGTGGCTAGGAGATGAAACTACCACAAGAAATCAATTATTACAAAGGCAAGAAAAGAAGACTGCTGAATGGTACAATTAAATCACAACAAATCTGTGTTATTTTGTTTTTATCAATGAAAAAAGGAAGCAACTCACACATCATTTTCCTTCTGATGTTTTGTTTGTTCATGATGAAGTGGTGCTGTAGCAAGGTTCTTCTGAGTGCACGGAGTGGAAGTTAATGGAGTATTATCCATGTCCATACTGTCATGTCTTGAAGTGTTCAAAAACTAGAAGCAGAAAAATGTGGCATTTTGGATTTTGATACACAACTGCCAGAAATTCTGGGGTTTTATGGAAAACCAACCAAACTTCAAATAAACTATAATATTTTCAGATAAAACTCTACATAACTTAAAAAGTTGTCAGAAATTTCTAATTTCTCAGAAAACGAAAAAGGAATATGCCAAGATCTACAAGAAAGCACTAATCCAGAATTTAAAAATCAAGGAGTAACAAAACACACACACCACACAGGACAAAGTAAAAGTCACATACTGATTACCAAAAATCACCAGTGAGGTTTCTGATCTAATCACGAGCAAATGGTACAGCATTAGGCATGTTAGCATAAATGGAAATTGATAAACTGATTAGTCATTTGTTTTAAATGATTAGTTTCTAAAAATGTTAACTTATTAGTGACTGCTGAATATCATTAACATTTTTTTGTAAACAAACTACCTGAGAGGGAGAGAAAGGTAGGATTTTGACAGGGGAGCACTTGGGAGTACAGCAGCTGACGTCAGCTAGTATGCAGAAGCTACCATCACCACTGGCAAAGTAGCTATGATTGTCTCTCTTTTTGCGGAGAATTACCACTGGCGATGTGCAGAACTTTGAAGCTTGAGAGCCCTGACACAACATGCTTTTGCTTAAGCCCGTGTTAGTTTGGCCTTCAGTATCACACGTACTGCCCTCTTTTTGCTGGAGCTGATTGAATTTGCCTGGGGGAGATTTGCTAGGCGAAGCATCTGCTCCATCAAGGAGTTCAAAACTGTTGATATCGCCCCATGCTGAAGGATCCTGAAACAATGTGGGAGGCACGGAACTATAAGACAGTGCATTGTGCCACCTCTAATAATTACAGCAATAAACACATGCTACCAACATTATATATAGTCACACCAACTACTCCTAAAGAAAAGGTGTTATATTTTAATGACTATAACAACATTCTTGACAAGTTTACAGAAGAAAATATACTTGAGAAATGGAAAAAAAAAAAAAACTTCAATTCAATTCTTAAAACTTCGGCAACAATTCTTTAAGGGTGCCATGAGTACACATTGTTAACTTAGATATCTGACAATTTGGTTTAAACTATAAGTTTATGGAAACTCCTAGTTGCTACAGTGCAATAAGGTAGAGTCTAGCTGTAGATTCTGCTGGTTTTTCTACTTGAAACTTATTTTAAAACTTTAATGGAACATGACATATGCTTCTGAAAAGTACAGTTGGGGAAGATAACAAAACAGTACGCTTGTGTGAGAATACTTACATAATAAAACATGTAAAAGAAAGATGCTCAAACAACATGATCATTGCAGAACTGTATAAAAAAGAAGTTATGTACTCACCATAACGTTTCATGTATGTTGTCCATCTCGCCTTCATTCTAAACTGCTTGGGGTTCAGAACCCATCCTCGGTTCAGACTCAGCTTTATACAAAAGCTCAAGGTCTTCCACTTGCTCATGGCTGAAAATCCTATCCCATCATGCCCTAGGAAAGCTACCCAGATCTTGCTTCCTGATACAACAATAGGTACCAAATAAAAATGTAGAAAGCCTTATACAGCAATGAAGAAGGTCAGAAATCATTAATGACCAATTGTATCCGCTCGGTCCTCCAGGAGCCAAGGGCTGGGGGAAGGAGGGTAGGATGTAAGAATGAAGGCGAGATGGACAACACACACGGAACACTATGGTGAATACATAACTTCTTTATGTGATGTTGTCCTATCTCCCCCTTCATTCTTAACTGGTTGGGAGAGCGTCCCTACCACCATCTTTCTAGGGTGGCTCAAGGGAGAATATTCTTCAGAACAGTGGACCCAAAGGCGGCCCTGTTCCTGGAGGCCAAATCCATTTTGTAATGAGTGATAAAGGTATGAGGCCTTGCCTATATTGTTGCAGCACAAATGGTATCAATTGATAGTCTCGCCGGAAAAGCAGAAGAGGTTGCTATGGCTCTTGTAGAAAAAGAAGTTATGAACTCACCATAATGTTCCATGTGAGTTGTTCCATCTTGCCTTCATTCTTCACTGATGGGTTTGGAGCCGAGGACGACTAGCAAGCTCAAGTTCTCCAGTAGCTCTAGACCCAACCCCTTATCCCACAATGCACTGTTGGAATTACCGCAGATCTTGTTTGCTGCGTACCATATAGAAGTACAATAATTACTCTGCCTAGAAATGAAGACACACTGAATAACCAGGATGAAGACAGCCTCCAGGTCAACTGCCAGCCAAGAGGGGGAAGGAGGGAGGGACGTGAGAATGAAGGCGAGATGGAACAACTCACATGGATGGTGAGTACATAACTTCTTTATGAGAAGTTGTTCAGTCTCGCCGTTCATTCTTCACTGATGGGTGGCTCACGGAAGTACACTCTGTAGAACCATAGAACCAAATGAAGCACTGTCCCTGGAGGCCTTATCCACTTTGTAATGAGTTATAAAAGTGTGAGGTTTAGACCATGTGGCTGCTGCACAGATGTTGCCCAAAGGTAATTTGGCTTGAAAGGCTGAAGAGGTAGAAACTGCTCTGGTTGAATGAGCCTTCACCTTACTAGACAAGGGCATGTTATGACAAGAATATGTGTAAGTGATACAATCCGAAAGCCACTTAGACAGGGTTGTTTTGGCAACTGGTTTACCTTTCCTGGCCTCAGAAAAAGACACAAAAAGCTGATCTGATTTCCTAATGTCGTTTGTTCTGTCTAAATAAAATCTAAGTTGTCTGTGAACATCGAGTTTGTGCAACATATATTCCAATTTGTTGGTGTGATTAGGGAAGAAAATGGGCAACTCAATGACTTGATTGATGTTAATCTCAGAACATACTTTAGGCACAAAGGATGGATTTGTCCAGAGAGATACTCTATCAGCATGGAAGACCATATAAGGGGGCTTGATGGGCAGGGCTTGGAGCTCTGACACTCTGCGTGCTGAAGTGATGGCTACTAGGAAGATAGTTTTCCACAACAGAAATTTTAGTTCACAAGATGATGCAGGCTCAAAAGGAGGAAGAATGATGCGAGACAACATAAAATTCAAATTCCAGGGAGAGTAAGGTGTCTTCACTGGAGGCCTCATGTGAAAAGAACCTTTTAGAAAAGCCTTAAGACAATTGGTGAGCCATAATTTTCAAACCATCGATTCCTAGATGGAAATTAGATATAGCAGCTAATTGTACTCGCACCGTAGCAGCCACTGCTCCTTTGTTGAAAATTTCTGTCAAGAATTGTAAAACAGAAGACAATGGCGCTTGGTAAGGGTCAATGTTATGGGAAGAAGCCCAAATGGAAAATCTCTTCCACTTACTACGATACAATTTTCTAGTGGAAGGTTCATGGGAAGCCAACAAAATTTGACTAGTGTCATGGGAAAGATTATAGAGCCTGGCTATGCTGGGAATTGGAGCAGCCAAGCGGTTAGCTTCAGTGTCTGCAATGATGGATGAAGATCCCCTGACAGATGTGTCAATAAGTCCGGAACTGGGTCCAGGATCCATGGGTCTTCCAGAATGTGATGGTAAGGAAATGGAAACCAAATCTGCCGAGGCCAATGAGGGGCTATAAGGATGATCGTCCGTCCCAGCGACTTTGCTTTCTGTAAGAATCTGGGTATCAGGGGAATTGGGGGAAATGCATAGAGGAGATCCGGGGGCCAATCGTGGACAAGAGCATCCTTCGGGGAGTGACCTAGCGTGGGAATCAGGGCAAAATAGCTTCTGCATTTGTTGTTGATATGACTGGCAAACAGGTCACAGGAAGGCTGGCCTCATTTGCAGAAAATTCTGTCCGCAATCTCGAGGGACCATTCGTGGGGCAATAAAATTGCCCTGCTCAGTCTGTCTGCTAGGACATTGGATTTGCCCGGGATGTGCGTTCCTAACACAAAGCGCTTGGATGATACTGCCCACTGCCATACTCTGAGGGTTTCTTGGCAAAGGGGATAAGACTTCGTCCCGCCTTGGTTGTTCAAGTACCAGACCACTGACATGTTGTCTGTCTGTATTGCAATTGTCCCTAGAGGAAGAGAGTCCTGAAAGTATTGCAACGCTAGAAGTACTGCTCTCATCTCCAGGACATTGATATGCAGATGTGAGTTTTGATCTGTCCATGTGCCTTGGGCAGTCTTTCCCTGAAAAAGTCCCCCCCACATCAGGGAAGCATCTGTGGTCATAGTGGCAACTGGAGGGGGTAGCATGAAGGGACGTCCTACTGTGTCATGAAGAGACGTCAACCACCACTGAAGATCCTTCTTGCAGGAATTCGTTATCAGGATCATGTGACTCATTGGAAGTTCTTGGTAAGACCATTGTGTGAATAGAAGCCATTGAAGGATTCTCATATGCATCCTTGCTAACAGGGATAGCCAAGATTGCTGCTGCCATCAATCCTAGCACTTTCAATACCTCTGCAGCTGGTGCTCTGTTCTTTGATACCAAGGACATGATGTGTTGGCGAAGAATACAAATCTTTTCTGGTGGTTGACGTGTCTAATTCTGTCCCTATAAAAACGATATGCTGCAATGGCAACAAGGCAGACTTTTCGAAGACGACTGTAATGTCTAGCCGATCGCAGAGTGCCAGAGTAGCCTCTCTCGCTTGAAGTTGATGCCTGATGGTGGAGGTAAGGAGCCAGTTGTCCAAATACGGAAACACCTGGAATCCTAGATGCCTCAGGTGAGCCGTGACTACTGCAATGCACTTGGTGAACACTCTGGGGGCTGTAGTGAGACCAAAGGGCAGAGCTGGGAATTGATAATGATTGGCTCCCAGCCAGAAACGCAGGTGATCTCTGGATGGCCTGGCCATCTTTATGTGGTAGTACGCATCCTTGAGATCGATCGAGCACATCCAATTGTCCTTCTCTACAAATGGGAGTATGGACTGTAGCGTGACCATTCAGAACTTCTCTTTTCTCACAAATTGGTCGAGTCTGCTGAGATCCAAAATGGGTCTTCAGTCCCCTGTTTTCTTTGGAACCAAAAATAATCTTGAGTAAGTTCTGAATCCTGTTTGGTCTGCTGGGACTGGCTGGATGACTCTTTTTCTAGCAATTGGCGTACCTCTACTGCTGCTTGTCCCATGTGACTGGGTGAAACGTCCAGGATTTTTTTGACGGGAAGGGGCTGGGTGGAGAACGGTATGAAATACCCTCTGGAAATAATACTTTGTACCCAAATGTCATTTGTTATATTTAGACAGGCTTCTGGGTACAATGACAAGCAACCCCCGACTGCCTCCAGAGTAGGACAGCCGGGCCTCCCTTCAGGAGCGCTGGTAGGACTGACCAGAGAAGTGATCTTTGTCACCCTGGTGTTGCGGACCCCCTCTGCCGCGTGGGCAGCGTCTTGCCTCTGGAGGGGGGCTCTCCACGTGTGTCTTGAAAGGCTCCTTGGGCTTTCTGGAACCACATCTTTCCTCCCCTCTGACCTTTAGGAAAGGGTCGAGTGGGGGTGGAAAAACGGACTCCGACAGCAGACAGAGCCTTTCCCTCTTGCTCACACCTGGTCAAAGTCACCTTCACCTTTGGCCCAAACAAGGATGAGCCGTCAAACGGGGTATTCGTAAAGGAGGACTTGAAGGGTTCTGTGAAGGAATAGAGTCGTATCCAGGCATGCCTACGAAGAGCAATTCCTGTACCTGCAGCACTACTCCAACCATCAGCTGCGTAAGATAAGAGATGCATGGACGTGTTGACTATCGAATTGAGGGGAGCGAGCTGGGTGGCAACTTTGTCAGATTCACTCATAGCTACAGCACCCTGAAGGGTATCTCCAAACTCCTTAAGGAGATCTCTCTGCAGTCTGGTAAAATTTGTCAAGTAGTTCAGTGATCTGAGTGAGAAAGTCGCTGAACTAAACATGCATTTCACATATCTATCCATGAGCCTAGATTCTCTGTTAGGAGGATGGATAGACGAGGAAGTCTCAGACATTTCCTTTTTGGTGGCTGCCGCCACCACCATGGCATCAATAGGGACTCCCTTGGTCAAAAAGGACTTATCCACAGGGGCAGAAATAAACTTATTAGGCCTCCTAGGAACAGGTTCCATAGATTCTGATGACTCCCACGCCCTACGAGAGACCAGATCCATAAGCTCATCGTAGGGCGGAGACACCCAAGAGGTGGAAGGTTGAGACCCGAACGACTTCAGGAGAACCGACTCATCCTCAGTAGTGCCCTTGGATTGCCAATCACCCCTCTGCCTAAAACTTTCAAGAATCTCCACAAAGGAGATGTCCTCAGACAGGGATATAGGGGACCCTTCTGATTCATCCAAGTCGGTGTCTGATGTGAGAGACTCCTGTGGGGAGTCCAAATGCCTCCTCTTGCATAATCTCTTCCTGGGGACATCTTCAGGGGGAACTTCTGGAGAGGTCTCAGAAGAGCAGGGAGCGCCCTGTTAAGCTACCTGAGGCTCTGGGTCTCTACGCTTGGGATGACCGGAGGAAACAGAAACTGACACAGGCACTTTAGGGGAAGAAGATGCCAGACCTTGAGATGAGGAAGTCTTAGGAGACAACACTCACCTCATAGCTTCGAATGCACCTCGGCTCCGATTAGGAGTCGACGGATCCGAAGGAGCTGCGATCCCCTCCCGCACCAAAGCCGTGGGCTCCGAGCCCGAGGTAGGAGCCGAGCTCACCCAAGCCGAGGCCCCAAGTGGAAGAGTCGGCACCGAAAAGTCGGTGCGACTATCCTCCCCGGACCCAAATGGACAGTGTCGGCTCCTAAAGTCCCCAGTCGGCGCTGAGAACGTCCGAGCAGATGGAGCCAACGACACTGGAGCAGGTGTCGGCTCCAAGGGATCCACAATCAGGTAGGCCTCCTCCGGCTCCGAAGGTCCGGTATGGCTCAGAGGAGGAGCAGACAATAAAGGAGTAATGGTCTTCGGCTCTGACGGTTGGGTCTGAGCCGACAGCAGTTTAGCTAGGCCTGATGCCTTTAAGAGTTTCTGAACAAGCCAGTCCATATCCAGATCGGACAGGCTGACAGAAGACCTGGAAGAGTGAACAGATGGAGCCGATTGGAGCAGTATAGATGGAGGTTTTTCGGCAACCGGTTCCAGAGCAGTGTCCCAGTTCCGACAAGAACAGACTGTCGGCTCCAAAGTCAGTGGAGCCAAAGTCACAACACTTTCTGACTTTTTTCCTTTCTTAGTCCTGAATTCAGAGGAAGATTTGGACGATTTGCTGGCCCCATCCTGGTCAGACAATGCCTCTGAAAAAGGGTGTTTGATAATACCCCTATCAATTAACTTCCTTTTCCTTTCTGCAAGCACTCTAGTGGAAAAGGAGTGACAGATACTGCATGACTCTTGCAGGTGCACCTCACCCAAACAGTAAACACACTGCATATGGGCATCCGTGACAGACATTTTCTGTCCCCAGTCTAGGCATTTTTTAAACCCAGACTTTGAATGTTTTTCCTTCTCTTCAGACATTTCAGAAAATCCAATGTAAAGGAAACACACTATTTAACTATGAGCTATTTAAAGTTAAAGAGGAAATCTAACTAACTCACACAATACACACAGTCGAAAAAGGCAACTAGTAACCAACTATTTAACTATATAAAGATAAATAGAATTAAGGCAATCCAATATCAAAAATCCCAAAAAGGTAACTAACAACTACAAGAAAGGGCCCAAGGCCAAAGGGCCGAAGGCAATCAAAGATTTTATTGGGGAAAGGGGAGAACACAGAAAACAGCTGTTAACTAGAAAGTATTATATATATAGTAGTAAAAGATATAAAAATAAAATATAAAACTTGCTGAAAGTTGAAAACTCCCAATAATAGTCTCGAGCAACGCTGGAAACCAAGAGATCTGTGTCGCGGCAAACTAGGTCTGAGGTAATTCCAGCAGTGCATTGTGGGATAAGGGGTTGGGTCTTGGGCTACTGGAGAACTTTGAGCTTGCTAGTCGGCAGTGTCAGAGCTGAGGATCGGCTCCAAACCCATCAGTGAAGAATGAACGGCGAGATTGAACAACTTCACATTGACCCTTACAGCTGAGTTCTTCGTTTTGAGATTTGTAAGTAAAGGTAATACAATCAGAGAGCCATTTCGAAAGCGTGACTTTAAACACAGGAGCACCTTTCTTAGGGTCTGAAAAGGATACAAACAATTGGTCAGATTTTCTGAAGTCCTTTGTCCTATGCAAGTAGAAACGTAATTGCCTATGTACATCTAGTTGATGTAGCATATATTCTGCCTTGTTGCCATAGGTGGGGGAAAAAGACTGGTAGTTCTATGGATTGGTTTAAATTAGATCTGAGCATACTTTAGGTAGAAAGGATGGATTTGCTCAGATGGATACTCTGTCTTTGTGGAAAAGGATGTATGGGGGCTTTATAGACAATGCTTGTAGTTCTGAAACTCTTCTAGCAGAAGTAATGGCCATCAAAAGAATCGCCTTCCAAGTTAAATATTTTAGATCACAGGATGGTGCAAATTCAAATGGGGGAAGAATCAAACGGGATAAGACAAAATTCAGGTCCTATGATACCGGAAGGGCTTTAATGGGTGGTCTTAATAAAATAGTGCCTTTAAGAAACGCCTTGCAAAGTCTGTGGGACATCACATTAGGCCCTGATTCACCTAGATGGAAATTAGATATCACTACTTACTGAACCTGAATAGTAGCAGTAGCTGCACCTTCATTAAACAGCTTTGCTAGGAATTCCAGAATGGAAGGTACTGGGGCACAGAATGGCTCAATGTGATTATTCAAGGCCCAAGAAGAAAATTTATTTCCATTTGCTCATATATAACTTTTCGTCTAAGCCTTATGAGACGAGATCACAATATGCTTAACTGATGGAGAAAGGTTAGGGAGCCTGGCTATGTTTGAAATCGGAGCAGCCAAGCTGTCAATTTGATGGATATGAAGGGAGGGATGGAGCATTCCTGATATATGAGACAGAAGGTCCAGAACTGTGTCCAGAATCCACGGCTCCTCATGGAGATGAGGCCAAAGGAAGGGGAACCAGATTTGATGAGGCCAGTACAGGGTGACAAGTATCAAATTCCTTCCCAAGGAACTGGCTTTCTGAAGAACTTTGGGTATCAACGGGAAGGAGGGAAAGGCGTAAAGGAGAACCAAGGGCCAATCATGAACAAGTGCATCCACTGTTGACTCCCCCGGAGGGGGGATTAGCGCAAGATAGCTGCTGCATTTGGCATTCATGGATGTGGCAAAAAGGTTACAGCAAGGCTGGCCCCATTTGCGGAAAATCATCTCCGCTACTTCTTGTTTTAGGGACCATTCATGAGGCATTAGAATAGTTCCTTAGTTTGTCTGCTATCACGTTGTATTTCCCCAGGATGTGTGTTATCAGAAAAGGTTGGGAGCAGGTCGCCCACTGGCATACTCTCAGGGCCTCCCGACAAAGGGGGTAAGACCTGGTTCCTCCTTGTTTGTTTATGTACCACACAACCGACATATTGTCTGTCTGTACTGCAACGGTTCCTAGCGGAAGAGAGTCTTGGAATGCTTGCAACACTAGAAACACAGTCCATATCTCTGGGACACTGATGTGCAAATGGGCCTTGTGATCTCGCCAAGTGCCTTGGACTGTGCTTCCCAGATAATGCCCCCCACCTCACCCCATCTGGGAAACGTCTGTGGTCACTGTGGCTACGAGTTGTGGAAGAACAAAAGGTCACCCTAATGTCACCTGAGTGAAGAGAAGTCACCAAAAAAGGTCTTTCTTGCAAGATTCTATTAAAATAATTTGGTGGGACATGGGTAGTTCCTGCATGGACCATGGAGTGAACAGAAGCCACTGCAGAATTCTCATATGTATGCGTGGTAATGGATCAAGTTTATAGCTGCTGCCATGGTCCCCAAGATTTTCAGGACTGTTCTTGCGTGTACTTTTCACTTTGAAAGTAGGTTTTTGACTTGATGTCAAAGGATTTGAACTCTTTCAGAGACAAGTTTTGCCATCATTTTTATTGTATCTAAATCTGCTCCTATAAAAACAATACACTGAGATGGCAACAAGGCACATTTTTCATAATTTATTGTGATTCCTAGGTAAGAGAAGAGCTGCAAGGTGATGTCTCTCGCTTTTGTTAGTAGATGCTCAGTGGTGGCGGTTAGGAGCCAGTCGTCTAGGTACGGAAACATTCAGAATCTTAGGCATCACAAATGAACCATGACTACTGCCATACAATTGGTGAACACTCTGGGTGCTACAGTGAGACCAAAGGGCAGAACTTGAAACTGGTACTGACTGGCTCCCAGCCGAAAGGGCAAATGACTCCTGGATCGCGTGTCCATATTTATGTAGTAGTACAGATCCTCGAGGTCTACAGAGCACATCCAATCGTCTTGTCTAGGAAAAGGGAGTATCGACTGCAGTGTTACCATCCGGAACTTTGACTTTCTTACAGGCTTGTTTAATTTGCTGAGATCCAGGATGGGTCTCCAGTGACATGTTTTCGTTGTTTCGAAAAAGAACCTTGAGTAAGTTCCAGATCCTATTTGGTCTGCGGGGACTGTCTGGATGACTCTTTTCTAGCAACTTTTGTATTTCTAGAGTGCCTGTTCCCTTTGACTGGGTGGAATGTCCGGGATGTTTTTTATGTTTGGGACAGGGAAGAAAAAGGGTATGGAGTAACCTCTGGATACAATACTTTGTACCCATTTGTCTTTTGTTATTTTTAGCCAGGCTACTGGGTAAAAAGATAAGCGACTCCCGACTGCCTCCAGAGATGGACAGGTGGGCTTCCTTTCAGGAGTACCGTAAAGGCTTACAAAGGAATGATTCCCTGTCACCCTGATTTTGCGGACTCACTCTGCCATGTAGCTGGCATCTTCAATTACTGCTTCCCCCTTTGCCCCTGAGGGAAGAATCACCATGTGTGTCCTGGAAAGCTCTCTGTGATTTTCAGAACCATATTGTTCCTTCCTTTTCACCTTTTGGATAAGGTCTAGAAGGTAGGGAAAAACGGACTCCAACGGCAGAGTTTTTCCTTCTTGTTCACACCTGGTTAGTGTGTCTCTGACCTTTGGCCCTTACAGGGATGAGCAGTCGAAAGGGGCATTAACAAAAGAAGATTTAAAGGGCTCCACAAAGAAACAAAAGCATATCCAGAAATGTCACTTTAGGGACATTTTCTGAACTCGCTGCCCTATTTGTTCCATTTTCTGCATAAGAAAGGAATCTCCTAGGTTCATAGGTAGGTAACTAGGCTATCGGCCCAAGGGCCTACATAAGCCTAGCCAGCAAGGTTCCATAGCTTACGCCACCCAAGAAAGTTATTTTCCTGTGCCACTGTCCAGCAGAGACACAGAAGTGATCCCCGGGGTGTATTTCCTATTTCCCATCCACTCATCAAGATTTTCTTAAAGAGTGCTAATGAAGAACTTTGCTTGACATAGATGGGTAGCTTGTTCCAGAGTGTAGGAAGTCTCTGGGACAGGAATCTATCCCTCCAGCGTGTCCTGTTTATTGTGGTGACAAAGTTTAGGTCCCTACAGCGTGTAGCTCGGAGGGATTGGGATTTCTTTAGGTGTAGCATGTCCAACAGCTCTGGGTTTGACATAGCTTTATATGTTAGGCAGAGATCACCTCAGAGTAGGCGATATGCTACAGAGTAAAGCTGGAGTTTTTTGAGGTGGTCAGTGTAGGGCATTTGTTTGAGGCCAGTAATCCTCTTTGTGAGGTACTTCTGTGGCCTTTCCAGCTGCTATAGATGTTTTGTGAGGTACATTCCAAAAGGGAAGTTGTACTCTATAATGGGTCTAATGAGTGATGAGTAGAGGGGAACAATGACCTCTTTTTTCCTGGATGAGAATCCTTTTATGATGAGGTGTGCCACGTAGAAGGACTTCCGGACTACTGTGTCGATGTAACTATCAAAGGAGAGACTACTGTCCACCTGGGTCCCAAGGTCTCTTGTCACGCATTCGGTGTTAAGTAGATTGCTGCCTATGTGGTAGTTCATTGGTACAGAGTTTTTACCAAAGGGGATGACACTGCACTTTTTGGCATTGAGCTTGAGGCTATGGCTCAGACACCAGGCATCTGCCTCAGTGAGCCCCTTCTGTAGGATGTCCACATCATTTGGGGACTTGACTATGGTTCCTAGTTTACAGTCATCTGCAAACTTTGTTAGCCAGAGGCCTTCTGTGTTAGCCTGTACTTCAGAGAAGTAAATACCAAACAGGAGAGGTCCCAGGACGGAACCCTGTGGTACTCCACTTGTCACTGCTTTGAGGTCAGATTTGGAGTCTGCAACTTTTACAGTGTGGGTTTTGTCAGTGAGCCAGCTGGCAACCCATCTTGTGATGTAGGGATTTATACCTAGTTTAGTGAGTTTAGCTATAATTCCAGAATGGGGGATGGTGTCGAAAGCCTTGGTGAGGTCAAGATAAGCTGTGTGAACCACCTTACCCTCATCCACGGCTTTGGTGACTGCCTCAAAGAAGTCGATCAGGTTCAGGAGGCATTCTCTGCTTTTCACAAACCTAAACTGGGTGGGATTCAGAGTTTGGAGGTTACCAATGTCTTTGTTTATGAGTTCCATGATGATACATTCCATCAGGCTAATAGGTCGATAGTTCCCGGGATCAGTGGTGGCTCCCCCTTTGGTGAGTGAGATAACTGTTGCTGTGCGCCATTCAGTGGGCACAAAGCCTGATGCGAGTCTATTATTGAACATGGTGCTTAAGTGGGGAGCCAGTTCGTTCTGAAGTTCGTGTAAAATGCAGCCTGGGATGTTGTCCGGACCCATGGATGCTGTGTTTTTGGCTTTAGAGAGTGCAGCTTTTACCTACGTAGTTGTGATTACAGGGACTCTGTATTCTTCCTGTATAGATATGGGCCCTTTAGGGGGTGAGAGGGGGGTAAAGTTAGCACTGAACCGATCTGCCAGGATGTTGGCAATATCAGTTGGTTCTGTAATTGTCATGCCTTTGTGCTGTAACTCAGAGTAGATCTGGGTGTTGCCATCTAGATTCTTAACATAGCTAGAGAATGCTTTGTGGTTGTCCTTGGATTTAGTGGCAATTTCGTTTTCATTGCTAGATTTGGAGGATCTTATAAGGGATCTCAGCTTCTTTCTGAGGCTGACCAGGGAGCTCCACCATTCATGGGATTTTGCTCTCTTTTGCAACAGTTTCTTCCTTCTGTGGTACAGTTTGTTTATGGCAGGGGACCATCAGATTGGCTTCCTTTTTTTGGAGGATAGCGTCTTGGTTCTGTTTGGGATAGCAACATCCACGCACTCGTGTAAGTGCTTATAGAGTGCATTGGTGTAGGATTCAGCAGGTGTAACTGTATTGTCCATCTGCATGGTTGTCATGAAGTTCACCACTTCTGTCTTAAGAAGCATGAAGTTGGCTTTGGAGAAATTTTTTACTGTGGTTTCCTTACTGGGGGGTAGGGGCGGGATGTGGATATCAAGGGTGATAAGCTTATGGTCGGATCAGACCAACGAGGAGTTGACTTCAGGTGTGGAACACCGGTCACGCATGTTGGTAATGACTAGGTCTAGGATATTGTTGCCCCTGGTGGGAGTGTGGATAAGCTGATCTAGGGCACTGGAGTTTATGAATTCCAGAAAGCGTTGAGCTAAGGAGTTGGTACATGAGTAGTTTTCCCAGTTAATGGTGGGGTATTTGAAGTCACTCATTGGTTAAACCGTAATATTTTCCAGTACATCAAGAAAAGAGGATTGCGAATCCTGGGGCATGGTGGGGGATCTGTAGCAAGCTACAATTTGGATTGCAGTTTTGCCCAGATAACCTCGGATGCATTATGCTGAGCAACTAGCCTGGAGGTGTGGATATCCTTAATGAATATGGACACACCTCCGCCTTTGGTGTTTCAGTCCACGTTACATGGCCAAAAACTGTGGTATGATTTATAGCCTGGTAGTGCAGGGGGTATTCTCTGGAGCCTTGAACCACGTCTCAGTCATTGCACAGATATCGATGTTCTCCATTTTAAGGAGTGCCTCGAGTGAGTGCATTTTGAGATTTAGACTTCTAGCACTGAGTAGCATTACCCTCAGTTTTTGCTTGCCTGTTCCTATTATGGTGGTGAACTTGTTATTTGAACCCTGCCTAAAAAAGGCACTACAGGGGCAGCAAGAGCCTTAGCCAGTATCCGGAATCCCAGGGGCGACAGGTGCAGGCCATCTGTGGCAAAGCATCGTGGTCTGTCGACCATGTCATACCAAGCAGACAGATACTAGATCCCCTTACAATGACACCAGAAGCTTAGCCAATTGTTGAAGTCAATCATTTTGTCCTTGTACTGCGGTATCATTCTGGGCAATGGCAGAATGCTACTCAGGGCTAGGGTCATACCTGCCTGGGCTACAAGATCAGAGAGCTCTTCCATGTCTCTTTTCATGTAGTGCTACTCAGGGCTAGAGTCATACCTGCCTGGGCTACAAGATCAGAGAGCTCTTCCACGTCTCTTTTCATGTAGTCTAGGGAGGTACGTCTCAGGTCATTCACACCAACATGGACAATGACAGAGTCATATTTGTACTTGTTGTGGAGTGACCTGAGTGCGTGGGTTATGTGGCGCATCCTGGCACCCGACAGGCAGCTGACAGTAACCTTCTCCTTGTTAAGCCTGGTGAGTGGGACATCAGTGTGCCTGACTATAGAGTCACCTATGACTAGTGTGCTGGGTACATTGTTTTGCCTTATTGGCTGTGGTCGAGTGGCACACTGAGTCTGTGGGCTATGTGTCATTTGGGTTGTGTTGGGGGATGGAGGTTGCTTGCGTTTCTACTTTGGAGGTCTCTGTTGCTTAGACAGATTATTACTGAGAGCCTCCGCAAATATTTTTGTGTTACTGTGTGAGGATTTTGGTGGTGTAGATTTAGTGAGGCTATGTGATGAGTGTGGTGTGGTGCAAATGTTTACCTTCTCCTCATGACTGTCAAGTTCAGACTTGGTTGGAGAGAGCTTTACCTCCAGTTTGGCTAGATAAGTACATCTCTCACAGGTTGTAGTGTTGGGTGGTAGGAGGAGAGGGTTGTCTGTGTACATGAGGCAACTTCTACATCATGGAGGAGTTGACCACTGAATTTAAGGGGGAGAGCTGAGAGGAAACCTACTCTGATACCCCTTCAGCAACTGAACCTTGGAGAGCATCTCCTAGCTCTTTCAGGAGATCTCTCTGAAGTCTGGTATAGTGGATATAATAATTCAGCGATCAAAGTGCAAAAGTCACTGAAGAAAAGGTGCGTTTTCCATATCTGTTCATCATACGAGACTCCTTGCTCGGCAGATGGACAGAAGAGGACGTCTCTGAAAGTTCCTTTTTGGTGGCCGCCACCACCACCACCACAGCATCTACTAGGACCCAGTTTGTCAGAAATTCCTTCTCTGTAGGAGATGTGATGAATTTGTTTGGCCTCTGAGGAACAGGCTCCACTGAGTCTGGAGACTCCCATGTCTTTCGACAAACTAGGTCCGTCAGTTCATCGAAAGGCGGAGATAACCAAGTGGTGGAAGGGCGAGACCCAAAGGCCTTCAGGTATAAAGACTCCTCCTCAGAATCGTTGATGGCATTCTAGCCGCGTCTCTGTTTAAGTATTTCCAGGATGTCTGCAAAGGAGATATTCTCAGAGGGTGACCGTGGGGACCCTTCCAACTCATCAAGGTCTGTATCGGATGTGATGGACTCCTTCAGGGAGTCTAAATGCTTCCTCTTGCATAATCTCTTCTGAGGGACCTTTTCAGAAGAGTATTCTGGAGAGGTTTTGGAAGACAGGGGTTCACCTAATGGGGCATCCTGAAGCCTAATGTCTCTGTGGATGCAGTGGTGCCAAGACAGACAACGATGCCTTTGGGGGAAGAATGTCCAAACCTCAAAGTGGACCTGTCTGAGGAGACAGCACTCTTTTCATCACCTCAAACATCCCCCATCCCTGATCTAAGGAAACTCCCAGCTCCGAAGAACCAGAGGGCATCCCCAGAACCAAGATGGTTGGTCTCGAGGCAGATGTAGGAGCTGAACTCACCTGTGCTGAAGCCCCGAGAGGCAAGTTCGGATCAGGCAACTGTCCAATCAGACTCTCCTCTCCAGACCCCACTGGAGAACATTGACTCCTACACTGAGTTCAGACGGAACAGAGGACGTCGGAGCAGTAGTTGGACCCAAAGATCCTGGGATAGGTCTCGCCTCAGACGGTTCCACTACAATCAGTTCTAGACATTCTGGCTCTGAAGTCTGAGATCGGATTGGAGGAGGAATCAATGGTGAAGGGGTAAGCTTGGTCAGTTCCAAAGCCCTCTGAGTTGAATTCGACAACAATTTGGTAAGCACCAGTGTCTTTAACAGCCTCTGCAACACATGATCCACATCATCATCAGAGGGTCTCCTGAAGGATCGAGTGTTCGGAGCAGGAGAACTGGAAGACTGTGGTAAGGGAGATCTTAGAATTAGAGATATCGGTTCCAATTCTGGGGACTGGCTCTGTACATGAAAACCCAACGGCAATGAAACTGAAGCAGCTGGGGTAAATGGCTTCTCAAGCGCGAAAGTCTTCGGAGTCGAAGATGAAACTTTCTGCAACTTTTTTCATGGCTCCAACTGAGCCTCTGAGGAAGATGACCTTTATCCACGATTTCTCTGATTTTGAAGAGGGGGAATGGCCCAACTTTGAAGAATCCTGACCTTCTTCTACAGCTTCGGAAAAGGGGGTCTTCAGTAAACCTCTGAAAATCAATTTTTTCTTCCTCTCCAGTAGTACCCTATGACTAAAGGAATGGCATATGGCACAAGACTCCTGAAGATGTACCACTCTGAGCCAGTACACGCAAACTGTATGTCCGTCAGTAACAAAGATTTTTTGACTGCATTTCACACATTTCTTAAATCCTGAAGGTTTAATATCCTTTGACTGCTTTGAAGAACTATCGACCTATTAGCCTGATGAGCTTGGTCTGCAAAACCATGGAACGTATCATCATGGAACTCATAAACAAAGACATTGGTAACCTCCAAACTCTGGATCCCACCCAGTTAGGGTTTGTGAAAGGCAGATCATGCCTCCTGAACCTGATCGACTTTTTTGAGGAAGTCACCAAAGACATGGATGAGGGTAAGGTGGTTCACACAGCCTATCTTGACCTCGCCAAGGCTTTCAACAACATTCCCCATTCTGGAATTATAGCTAAACTCACTAAACTAGGTATAAATCCCTACGTCACAAGATGGGTTGCCAACTGGCTCACTGACAGAACCCATACTGTAAAAGTTGCAGACCCCAAATGTGACCTCAAAGCAGTGACAAGTGGAGTACCACAGGGTTCCATCCTGGGAACTCTCCTGTTTGGTAGCTACTTCTCTGAAGTACAGGCTAACACAGAAGGCCTCTGGCTAACAAAGTTTGCAGATGACTGCAAACTAGGAACCATAGTCAAGTCCCCAAATGATGTGGACATCCTACAGAAGGGCCTCACTGAGACAGATGCCTGGTGTCAGAGCCATGGCCTCAAGCTCAATGCCAAAAAGTGCAGCGTCATCCCCTTTGGTAAAAACTCTGTACCCATGAACTACCACATAGGCAGCAATCTACTTAACACCGAATGCGTGATAAGAGACCTTGGGACCCAGGTGGACAGTAGTGTCTCCTTTGATAGTCACACTGCCACAGTAGTCCGGAAGTCCTTCTACGTGGCACACCTCATCATAAAAGGGTTCTCATCAAGGAAAAAAGAGGTCATTGTTCCCCTCTACTCGTCACTCATGAGACCCATTATAGAGTACAATGCACCTTTTGGAATGTACCTCGCAAGACATCTGCAGCAGCTGGAGAGGCCACAGAAGTACCTTACAAACAGGATTACTGGCCTCAAACAAATGCCCTACACTGACCGCCTCAAAAAACTACAGCTTTACTCTATAGCATATCGCCTACTCCGAGGTGATCTCTGCCTATCATATAAAGCTATGTCAAACCCAGAGCTGCTGGACATGCTACACCTAAAGAAATCCCAATCCCTCCCTACACACTCTAGGGTCCTAAACTTTGTCACCACAATAAACAGGACACGCTGGAGGGATAGATTCCTGTCCCAGAGACTTCCTGTACTCTGGAACAAGCTACCCATCTATGTCAAGCAAAGTTCTTCATTAGCACTCTTCAAGAAAAATCTTGATGAGTGGATGGGAAATAGGAAATACACCCCGGGGATCACTTCTGTGTCTCTGCTGGACAGTGGCACAGGAAAATAACTTTCTTGGGTGCTGTAAGCTATGGAACCTTGCTGGCTAGGCTTACATAGGCCCTTGGGCCGATAGCCTAGTACCTACCTATGAACCTATAAGACATAGTAAAAGCCAGCAACAATGACAGGAAATACTAACAAACTGCAACAAGATATATATATATATATATATATATATATATATATATATATATATATATATATATATATATATATATGTATATATAGATATATATATATATATATATATATATATATATATATATATATATATATATATATATATATATATATATATAGATATAGATATATATATAATACTACAACACTTTTTTTTTGGAAACAACGAGAAAAAACACCAACTATAAAGGGAAAGAAAGGCGCTCTAATTTAAACGGGCCAAGGCAGTTCCCTAATTTAAACAAGCTAACCTGATCATTTTTAAGAGAAAAACAAGGGAGAAAAAAACTCAATATCCAAGCAGTTCTCGATCTTAAACGAGCCTGTGTAAATAATTAAAGGGAAGAAAGCCCTCTAACTAAAATGGACTTAAGAAAATACATTTTTAAGCAGGGATAGGGTAAGAGAAAAAGTCCTCGAGAAGAAAAACGACAGCCAACAGCAAAATGACAGAAGCGAGCACACTAAATCTGCTTAATAAAGACTAGCTGTAATATAATAGAAGTAACAGACATTTATCCAAAAAAAAAGAAAGTAAAAAAATTCCATTTAGCCAGAGCCAGTAGAAAGCACCAGATCTTGTTTAGCAGCAAACGAGATCTGGGTAGCTTTCCTAGTGCATGATGGGATAGGGTTTTCAGTTATGAGCTAGTGGAAGACCTTGAGCTTTTGTATAAGGCCGAGTCAGAACCGAGGATCAGTTCCAAACCCCAACCAGTTAAGAACGAAGGCGAAATAGGACATCACATCATATGTTTTGCCTGAAGGCCAATGTCAGCCCCTGGTCTGAACTTTTTACTAGTCAGAAGTCCTTATGGATATTGTCTGAACTTTTCAGCAGCCAGATGACCCTATGGGTGTACAAGGATGCAGTCCTGTGTGAAGAGTGCTAGAGATTGCCTATCGTTAAAAGAAAGTCTGCTACATGCCACCTAAAGCACTTTTTAGAAGCCTAGTGTTGAACATATATAAGCTCTTGAATAAGACTACAGAAGCTATGATCCCAAAACTAAGCAAATGTACAACAAACATTACATCATAACTGTAATAAAAGTGGTATATAGTTATGTACCCCAAGTACAATGCTAAAAAATAGGGCAGAATAAAGAAACAAAAACGATGTGGGCTAAGTTCTGCATTAAAATTATATATATATATATATATATATATATATATATATATATATATATATATATATATATATACACACACACACACACACACACACACACACACACACACACACACACACACATAGTCCTAAAGTATTAAAAGAACCCATACTTGATGCGTCTCTGCTTGGGCTTATACTTTTCACCAATGAGAATTCAGCACTTTTTCAGTAGGTCTCTTACGGGATCACATCCGGTAACAATACATGCTACTACATCAAAAGCCAGTTGCATAAGCATCCCTAAGCCCAAAGCTCGCAAGATCATTTCACAACCACTAATGAGAAATCTCCAAAATCAAACACTGAAGATTAGACACCTATACTTTTAACTCATTCACTCCAATGGAGTTCAGGTCCCGTGGTGGTGGTGCTGCGGTAGCGTTGTTGCCTCACAGTAAGATGCTGTCCAGTTCGATTCTCAGATAGAGCGTCTTCTGCATGGAGACATGCGTGAATGGGCGTACCTTCGTTGAAGGTTGTGAGTCAGGGCTGGTAACTCGGCATGTAAAAATCAACTACCAATCATTAGTGGACCGGAGTTCCGCTGTGGCGACCCCTAACCGGGAATAGCCGAAAGACACAACTCCAATGGAGTTCAGGAAGTTTGCACTGTAACTTCCAATGGGTGGAGCCTAAGCCTTTTGACAGAATCAAATTATGTTCTCACATTTCAAATAAATGTTCACAGCTATGTCTTGGGTAGTCCCCCCCCCCACCCAGTGGATGAGATGGGGATCTCATTTCCTGCCAGGCTTGGAAGGTTCTGGATACCATAGAGCTCATCCCCAAGAGGCCAGATAAACACTTTGTTGCTCCAAATGATAGGGCCCATTGGAGCAAGAGTCCCTAGTGGCTGCTATGTTGGTTGCAGCAGCCACCAAGAAAAAAAAATGTTCTACTAGCCATCCCTCGAACAAAAAGTTCAGGGAGTTGAACATATTTGGGAAGTGTGTCTACACTCGCTTCACCGACCTTAACCCTCAGGTCACTGAACTATATGGAACATGTTACAGGATGTCACAGGGAATTAATCAGGAAGTTTTCCAAAACCCTCTCAGGTTCCATGTCAACAGAGGATAAGAAGACAGTTTCCCCACAATTTGGCCTCCCTCCAGTTCCTGTCAGATGCATCCATGAGGCTGATTTCTCACTCCTCAGAGGGAACTTTGAGAGCCATGTGTTTAAGAATTGCTGTAAGAAGGCACACCTGGATGCGCCTTTGTGACTTTGCAAAGCCCTTCAAGATGTCCTTTATCTCAGAACCCAAATTCATTTCGGAGTTATCCTGATTCCATCTCCCATTTGTTCTGTGAGCCTCTCTCCTTATGATGGACCACTTTGTTTGGCCCTAAGGTGAAAGAGACTCTCTTGGAGTGATCAGGATGGGAAGACTTATCTGCTGTGGGAATTCATTTTTGTACCACTCAAAAGACTTTCTCATGAAACTAGAGAGGAGGTAGAAACGTGGTTCTGAAAAAAGCAAGCGTCTTCCCAAGACTTCTACGAAGACTGATCTCTGCCACAGCAGAGTGGGGAACTCTTAATGGAAGACGCCCATGGCAGAGGTGGCCTGCAACATCAGAGTTTTTGAGCTACTTTTTCTTAGAAGCCCTTTCAGTGCCCCTGAAGGGCTGCCCAACTGCTGAACTCTAGAAGCAGTCAGCGGCACTTATCTCTGCACCCAGAAGACTGTATAGACATTGCCAAAGATGTTTTGGTACACAGAATAATGTGGACAGGTTTTTAAATACCATATCTGATGTCAATTTTCATTCTCTCCTCAACTGATTGGTTCAGATCCAATGCACGGATCCATCTCAGTCATTGCTAAAGTTCATGGTAACCTAAAACTCTTGAGCTTCCCTTACCCATAATGCACCCAACCCCAAGTTACCTCAGAACTTGTTTGTCGCTTAATGCGAAAGACGTGGGTCATCTTAAATCTCAAGCAATTATAAGACAGGTTTGTTATTTATTTAATTTCTAAGGTTTTTCTGCCACTTTAAACGTTTTTTGTTTCTTGTCCCTTACCCTGTCACTGACTTAGTGACTTAAAAATTCTGGTTGGTTCTGTTGCTTGTGATTATGGAGGGGAAAAGGGTCTGAAGAATTAAAAAAATGTGTGGGCGCACAAACTTCCTATGTCTGGCTATACTATGTGTTTTACTGTCTTGGACCCTTACATTTGCAGGAAGATTGTGCAGTTTGTCATGGCTTTAACCCCAGAACAATAGTTGAGAGAGAAAACAAATAGATTTTGAAGGGGTTGCTACCTTAAGCAGTCAGAGAAGCAATATCTGACGCCGAATCTCCCAAATGCAGAAATGCTAAGTCTTCTACTCCGAGACTTTCCACTCCATCCTCTCGAACCTGGGAGAAATACACAAAAAAGTCTAAGTAGGATCTGACCTCCACCTGCGATCCAAAACCTAGAAAGAGATCTAAGCCAGGTCCGAACTCACCATTGGATCTGATGAAGAAAAGAGTAAAATGATGGATCTGACCTCCTCAGATCCAATGAGATAACTCGACTATAACTATGTCAAGAATCTAAATGGCAATGCTCAGATCTGCTCTGAGCTACAAAACAGAGTGGCATTAAATATACTGATCCCAAGGATATTGCCAATATCCTAGCAGATCGATTCAGTGCCAACTTCACCACCCTCTCACTCCCTAAATGGCCCATCTCAATACCGGAAGATTGCCAAATTCCGGTAATAACGGCCACACAGGTAAAAAATGCACTCTCCAAAGCTAAGAATACAGCATCCATTGGACCAGATGACATCCCGGGCTGTGTACTACATGAATTACAAAATGAACTGGCACCTCACCTAAGTGTCATGTTTAATCATGCCCTCACCTCAGGCTTCGTGCCCACTGAGTGGCGCACAGCTACAGTTATCCCACTCCACAAGGGGGGATCCACCTTGGATCCCGGGAACTACCGTCCCATCAGTCTGATGAGCCTGATCTGCAAGGCCATGGAACATATTATCATGGAACTTATAAACAAAGACATTGGCATCCTTAAAACACTGGACCCCACCCAGTTTGGGATCATGAAGGGCCGATCTAGTCTCCTGAACCTGATTGACTTCTTCGAGACAGTCTCCAGAGCCGTGGACGAGGGTAAGGCAGTCCACACAGCCTATGTGGACCTCGCCAAGACCTTTGACACCATCCCCTGCTCTGGAATCATATATAAACTTACTAAGCTGGGCATTAATTCCTACATCACTCGATGGGTTGCCAACTGGCTTACTGACAGAACCCATACTGTAAAAGTAGCAGACTCCAAATCCAGCTCCAGACAAGTGGAGTACCTCAGGGTTCAGTCCTGGGAACTCTCTTGTTTGGCAGCTACTTCTCTGAAGTACAGGCCAACACTAAGGGACTCTGGCTAACAAAGTTTGCAGATGACTGCAAACTGGGAGTCATTATTGAATCCCCAAATGATGTAGATACTCTACAAAAGCTCCTTACCGAAACAGATGCTTGGTGCCAGAGCCATGGGCTGAAGCTCAATGCCAAGAAATGTATAGTTATCGCCTTTGGGAAAAAACATGTACCCATGAATTACCACATAGGTGGCAGCACACTAAACACCGAAAGTGTGATAAGAGACTTAGGGACAGAGGTGGTCAGTGGTCTCACCTTCAATAACCACATCGCTACAACAGTTAGGAAATCCTTCTATGTGGCACACCTCATCATTAAGGGCTTTTCATCCAGGAAAAAAGGAGGTCATTGTCCCACTGTACTCATCCCTCATTAGACCCATTATAGAATACAACGCCTCATTTGATATGTACCTCTCAGGACATCTGCAACAACTGGAAAGGCCACAGAAATACCTCACTAAAGGAATCACAGGCTTAAAGCAGACGCCCTATGCTGACCGCCTTAAAAAACTCCAGCTATACTCTGTCGCATATCATCTACTCCGAAGCGATCTCTGCTTAACATACAATGCCATGTCAAACCCAGAGCTGTTGGACATGCTACACTTAAAGAAATCCCACTCTCTCTGAGCCACACGCTCCAGGGATCTAAACCTTGTCATCACAATAAACAAAACATGCCAGAGGGATAGGTTCCTGACCCAGAGACTCCCCAGACTCTGGAATAGACTGCTCATACATGTCAAGCACAGTGCCTCTTAGGCCCTCTTCAAAAGGAACCTTGATGATTGGACAGGAGAAAGGAAATTCACCCCGGGGATCATGTCAGTCGCCCTGCTAGACAGGGGTTCAGGGAAGAAATAGCCAAGGAATTGTTATGGCTAGGCTTGTATAGGCCCTAGGTCCGTTAGCCTAGTACCAACCTATGAACCTATGAACCCATCTCTGGAGCCAAAGGGGTTATGAAAGAAGTATAAATGGCAAAGTTCTGCACAAACTATTTTTATAGTGGTAGTATTCTTTAGGTTCTAAGTCTTAAACTGAAATTTAGAAGTCCCAGTAAACAGAAATCTATTATGTTTGTAATATTTTGTAAACAACTTACAATATCTCAGCAACCACTCACGTTACACACATACTGTCATCAGCATTTTATTTATCTAGCTGAGAACTTTCATATGAGGCTAAGGAATTCTCACTGTGTAACTTAGTTGTTGAAATATGTAGAAAAATGTGAAAATTATATCTATATAAATTAATAACATAAAAACAACAGTTAATATCTCTTTACTTGCACTAGACAAAGGTGAAATATTAATGCAGTTGCATTTGCCATTGTGTAAGCTTTAAGATGAAATCTTTTAAAACTTTGTACGTAGCATAGTTTTGGAATTATTGGTGCAAATATGAACAATCAATATTTAATGGCTACAGGCATCAGTAGGAGTTAACTGCAGATGCACCTGGAGGTGTAACTCAGATGTAATGAGTTAATACTTATTTGTTTGACTCACACCAACAGAGGTGTGGAAGCTGAAAGGAAGGGTTGTGCACCTGTCCAGCTGTTCCTAACTCATCACAGGGGTCTTTTTGCTGATCAAATGATAGGGTGAAAATGGATTTGCTACATATAACATCAAGGACCCTTCCTGGTGGGTCCTTAGATGACAAACCCCAAGCACTAATCTACTAAGCTGGAATATGCTAGATAACTACCCAGGAAGAAAATTCAGAATAAAAAGTCCTGACGTACGGCATAACCAATATATGTCCAACTCCTGCAGCAGCTGTTAAGATGACAACACTAGATAAATATTATGTAGAGAGCACCAAGTGATGATGACACAGATGGCTGTAACCAAGGCATCCTCACAGCAGGTAATGCAGGCAACCACTCCCTTAGTGGATCACATTTTGATTGCAGAACTTGCCAGAAAGTGGTTATAAAGCTGACAGAAAAGACAAGCAGTTAGCAATCCACATTGAAAGTGTCTGCCTGGCAACCATGTACAGAACCCATCAACAGCAAAAGGGATAAACAGCTGGTCTGTTTTCTTAACCCATGCAACCATTTCACATAAAATCTTTGTTGCACTGAATGTGAATAAATATTTTTCTGTTTTTTAATGGTGATCAAAGGACTGAATCATATCAACTATCATAACACAGCACGTTAAAAGGCCCCCTCTGTGCTCCCAGAAAACCATGTCAGGTTCCTAAATACACTGGATGAACTTCAAATCAACAGGAACTCTATTACCCTAGGAGTCTTTACCAAAGAATAAACTGGGAAACCTATAGCTCAACTGTAGGTTAAATTCCTGGATTTCATAAACAAAAATGCCTGGACCAAAGTGACAACGAATCCACTAGGGTACAAAAATAGTCTTGACCTGGTCCTTATCGACAAGGCATTGATAATTATTCCTCTAGTGCTTCCTTCCTCAGTTAAATCTGATCACAAACTGATAACCGTACCCTACAAAATTTCCAAATAGCTAGATAAAAATATCACAAAGTTCAGACACTTTAAACATACAAACCTTCTATAATAAAAAAATACAAGTTTAACTGTATTATTTATTTATTTATTTAACATTTGTTGACCGGGAAAGTCCGACTAGGACAGAGCCTATTTTCAGCGAAGGCCCGGGGAGAAATGCTCCAGACGCATGTCTTTGGATTGTTGGAGGAAACCGGAGTACCCAGAGGAAACTAACACAAACGCAGGGAGAACATACAAACTCCGCACAGAAGGCACCCCAGCATCTAAGATACTGACCCAGGAAGTAGTTACACAAACTCTATGCTTGCCCAGATAAATGCACTGACCTGGCAGTCTCTACCAGATCCAAACAAAATGGGAAGCTTAAATGTAAACCAGTCTGGTGACCTACAGGTATAAGTAAAAAATACAATAACAAAGTTTCTTAAACAATACAGAAAAAAACCTTCTTAAATCAAGGTTGACAATAAAAAGCTAATTAAGGACATAAAAACTACCATAAGGAAAATTAAGTCACCCCATAAATTTAGACTAGCATCAGAAGCTAAAGACAATTACAAATCTTTCTTTAGCTACATAAAAAAACTAAGGGGTAACATCCAGCAGAGCTTAGAACTAATCCAAAATGACACTGTGTACTCAGATCTAGTAGATGCAGTCAACATACTAGCAAATAAATTCAATGCATATTTAACCCCTGAAACTATATAAAACTTCAAAGATCCCACATAATTTCAACTCCCCCTATCATAATCAAAACTGAAAAAATAAGAAACATACTATAACTATCTAAATTTGCTGCAAACTCCACATATAAAGCCCGTTAATGCATCTCTTTAAGACAAAGTAGCTAGCATTACCCAATTACTTCTCCTAATCCCAATCAGTCATAGTACGCAAACTTATCATTACATCAGAAAAAAATGGCTTACATTCCAAAATATACTGCAGTACTTCTGAACCAACCTGTGCTCTAGGAATAAATTCTTCCTGCTTACCATTAAGTCTATCAACACAAGGCATATGGCTCCTCACACTGTCTCAAAATTATGGAATTCTACCCCTATCACACTCACGACAGACAAGTTAAATAGGTTCATAGGTTCATACTAGGCTATCTGCCCTAGGGCATTTATAAGCCTAGCCAGAGTGTGTTTGGCTTTCGCCACCCATTTTAAATTAATTTTGCTATGCCTTTTTTTGAGGTTAGTATACTGTGCCTCTGTCTAACAGTGACACAGAAGTGATAGCCGGGGTAAACCTACAATCTCCCATCCACTCATCAAGATTCCTCTTGAAGAGAGTCAATGTGGGACTCTGCCTAACCTGGACTGGGATTTTATTCCAGAGTGAAGGGAGCCTCTGGGTTATGAATCTGTCCCTCCAGCATGTCCTATTTATTTCAGTGCTGATGTTCAAGTCTCTCGAGCGCGTAGCTCGATGGGATTTGGATTTTCTGAGGTGCAGCATGTCCATTAATTCCGGGTTGGACATGGCTTTATACGTCAGGCACAGATCGCCTCTGAGCAGGCGGTATGCCACTGAGTAGAGCTGGAGTTTCTTTAACCGGGCAGCATATGGCATCTGTTTGAGCCCTTTATGTTTGGGTTTAGCTCTTCTTGGAGTTCATGTAGGACGCAGCCCGGGACACCATCTGGTCCCACTGATGCTGTGTTTTTTGCTTTGGAGAGGGCAGCTCTTACCTGAGCATCTGAGATGTCAGGGGGGCAGAACTGTGTTGGGATAGATATTTGCCCTTTTGGCGGGGAGAAGGGGGTAGGATCCAGTGACTGTAGGTCCCTCTTGGTGAGGTACTTTTGGGGTCTTTCCAGTTGCTGCAGGTGTCTGGTAAGGTACATCCCAAATGGGGCATTGTACTCAATTATGGGCCTGATGAGGGATGAGTAAAGAGGCACGATGACCTCCCCTGATCTAGATGTGAATCCCTTCATGATTAGGTGGGCTATATAAAATGTTTTTCTAACCACTTTGGCCACGTGGTTGTCAAATGAGAGATTGCTATCAACTTGGGTCCCCAGGTCCCTAATGACTTCTTCTGTACTTAATGGATTACCACCTATGTGGTAATTTGTGGGCACTTTGTTTTTGCCAAAGGGGATGACTATACACTTTTTGGCGTTTAGCTTGAGGCCATGGCTCTGGCACCAGTTGTCTGTTTCTATGAGGCCCTTTTGGAGGATGCTTGTGTCGGCTGGAGAGTTGATTATGGCGCCCAGTTTGCAGTCATCTGCGAACTTGGTCAGCCACAGTCCTTCCGTGTTGGCCTGTACCGCCGAGAAATATATACCGAACAAGAGAGGTCCCAGGACTGAGCCTTGTGGGACGCCACTTGTAACTGGTTTGGAGTCTGACATCGCTCCAGCAATTCTAACCATGTGGGTTCTGTCCTTGAGCCAGTTTGCAACCCATCTAGTGACATAGGGGTTTATATTTAAGCTGGTGAGCTTATCTATAATGCCCGAGTGGGGTATTGTATCGAAAGCTTTTGCGAGGTCCAGGTAGGCTGTGTGGACCACCTTCCCTCATCAATGGCCTTGGTGACTGTTTCAAAGAAATCGACCAGGTTTAAGAGGCAGGATCTGCCCTTAACAAAGCCAAACTGGGTAGGATCCAGTGACTGTAGGTCCCCAATATCTTTATTTATGAGGTCCATGATGATCCTTTCCATAGCTTTACAGACCAAGCTAGTCAGGCTTATGGGGCGATAGTTTCCAGGATCCGTTGAGACACCACCTTTGTGGAGAGGGACCACTGTTGCTGTACGCCACTCTTTGGGTACATATCCTGTAGTAAGGCTAAGATTGAACAGTAGTTTTATGTTTGGGTTTAGCTCTTCTTGGAGTTCATGTAGGACGCAGCCCGGGACACCATCTGGTCCCATTGATGCTGTGTTTTTTGCTTTGGAGAGGGCAGCTCTTACCTGAGCATCTGAGATGTCAGGGGGGCAGCACTCTGTTGGGATAGATATTTGCCCTTTTGGCGCGGAGAAGGGGGAGAAGTTTGCACTGAACCTGTCAGCTAGGATGTTGGCAATGTCTGTGGGCTCAGTGTATTTTTTGTCATTTTGGACTAATTCTGAGCATATCTGGGAATTCCTACCCAGGTTCCTAACATAACTAAAGAAAGCCTTGTGATTATCCTTAGTGTCCTGTGCAATTTTTCTCTCGAAGCTGGCCTTAGACGATTTTAAGAGTGCCCGTAGTTTTTTGCTAATACTGATCAGAGATGCCTTCCCTTTTTGGGATTTTGCTCTATCATGTAGTAGCTTCCTCCTTCTATTGTATAGTTTGTTTATGTGTTAAAGGATTGGACAACAGACCTATGACTAAATTCAAACAGCATATAAAAGCATTTCAGTTTTAAAATGGATGTATAACTGATGAAGTTGGCGACGAAAACGTGTATGTGGATACGTTATTTTGTTTTGCTTGTCTTTATTTGATCCAGTCTTTGTTGTGGAGTGGTTCAAAGTGCTTATTAAAAGCAATTTTACCTTGGAGCTTCGATTTATTTGTGCCTGGTGGAGTTCTCATCACACTTTTCATAGTTTGTTTATGGCTGGGGTCCACCAGACAGGACGTCTGCCTTTGGAGGATTGGGTCTTGGTTTTATTTGGGATTGCATGATCCATGCATTCATGAAAGTGTTCATAGAATGCGTTTATAAAGGATTCCGCGGTCTGGGCCGTATTTTCCACAGGCCCGGGGGCTTTGAAGGATTTCACCTCGGTTTTGAGGCGTGTGAAATTTGCTTTAGAGAAGTTTTTCACTGTGGTTTTCTGGGCAGGGGGTCCAGTACATATACAACACCTGATTTTGACTTGTTTCACACCTGGATAACCTAATCTAGATAATTATCACAACTACATGGCTAATTCTCCCAGAATATCTAGCACTCTCCTCTCCTCCCTTCTCATCACTGATTTATAAAATCTTTTTCGTATACACTCCCCCATCCACTTTTTCAATTTGACTAACTAACCTGTATGTGGATTACTCTTCCAGTATCCTACAACATACTCATTCTTCAACTATTTCTATTCTGTTAAACACTTTTAATTTCCAAGAATAAATCACTTTTTAACTGTTATCATATCTGTTCATTTACCATGTCTGTATGTGTTACTGCAATTCAGCCACACAAACTTGAATTAATATTCTGTGAAACATATCTAAAATCTATGCTGTGCTATCATGGAACTGCATAATCTGTTTTAATGATATGATAAACAACTCTGTTTCTCAGCCACAATTTTATGTGAATCATTTCTGTATTTTATGCTATAAATTTATGTACATTTTTCTTTCCAGGCCTCTGCTGAAAATGGACTTTCCTGTTCAATAAAAATAAACAAACAAATAAATAAATAAATAAATAACAGATCAAAGGAATTTTACCACTCTGTATTCCGCATTGATCATACGTATTAAGCAAACATATTTCCCCATTTGGGATGTACCTTACTAGACATATTTTAAGCAACTGGAAAGCCCCCAGAGATTTTTAACTAAAAAGATCACAGGCTTAAAAGGCAAAAGCTACTAAGAGAGGCTGGAAGCAATGTGCCTTTATTCAGTATCTTGTAGACTCCTTAGGACTGATTTGTGCCAAGCCTTTCTGGCCATTAGCGATCCAGTAGTCCAAGACCTCTTTCATCGCCACAAATCAAACAGTCCCCCTAACACCTGAACCAGGGATCTAAACTTGCTTCAGCAAATAAACAAAACGTGGTGGACAGAGACAGATTTGCCACACAATGCTTACGCCTTGTCTGGAATAAGTTTCCACTCCAAAATAAGCAATGCATCTCACTTTCTTCTTTCAAAAAGGTGTTAGACAACTGGACTATTTTCAATTACACCCCTGGCATGATTGGCTTGTTTCTCACTGAAAAAGAAGGTAAGGTCTAAGGGGGATGTTGGCAAGGAGTAAATAGCTGCTGGGCCCAGCTGCCCTATATTTTCTATGACTATGTGATTTGACCAAGGGCAATATGAAAATCACTTTCAAGAGGAACTGTGAATTTTCCTAAAGACACCTGATCTTTGTGAAAGACTAAATATGGTTCTCTACACATTAGGGCCTAAACCACAGAGATTCTGAGAGTGGGGGTGGGGTGGGGGGGGGGTAACTGTCATCAGAAACAGCATTTTACAAGAAAACAGTCAATTCCAATGAAACAATGGGCTTAAACTGTGGACTGGCAAGCCTGTTAATTGTGAAGTTTAGGTTTGTTAAAGAAAAGGGTGCTTCAAAAGAGAATGGAGATGAAGCATTTCTTTAAGGAAGTGCTTGGCAAGCCACTACTGGGCAGTAAGTCTGCTTTACAAGGTCAAGATGGACAGAAACAACTGACAAATGCACTTTAATGAGAGAATAAATGAAGCTGAAATCATACTGGTGCCTCAGAAAGACTGTATAAAGTACTGCTGCATAAAAAAAATGGAAAGTGTTTCCAGCTGGAAGCACAGGTTTACCAAGTGGATGGTTTCCCAACAGCCTCTAACTTCTAAGAACTCACCTAGCAAATAATCACGAGCAGGGAGTGCATAGCAGAAACAATACCTTAACAAATAAATAAATGTAATGATTCTTCTGCAGCAGCTAAGGCACAAGGTGGAGAATGTGTCACCCCCCAGTACTGGGAAAAGGCATCCCTGGATGTGATCAGAAAAATGTCATTTATTGCAACAGACCTAAATGACTGAAACCATTACTTTCTCGGCTATCAGTGGGTAACAAAAAATGAGTTTTACTACTTCTTCCCTGAGCTATGAAATGACATACAGAAATCAGCAGCAATGGCAGGAATACATAAAGTAGTCTCACTTGCCTTGGAAGGAAGAATGCATCCACTGCTACATCTCCCATGTTGTGCTGCAACAAGCAGAAGAGAAATAATCATATTCTTCCAACTGGCTAACTAGTTTATCTCCAGAGTGCCTCGGCTCCAAAAGATACAAATCAAACATTCCTTATGAATCTGAAGGGGGACAGAGTTATCAACTCATTCACTTCTCTAGGGGTGTGAGATACTAAAGAAGTGATGTTCCTTTCTAAGAACCACTGCCAGATAAAAGCCTCTCTGCACATACTGTACAACCTTATGCATCTTTGCTTGTTTAAATACCACATAACATACTGTCAGGCTGATATGAAAAGGACAGGATCTAGACAGAATAAGCTTTGTATCTACATATCTAAGCGGTTGACGTGCATCCCTCTTTGCATCATTACTTTCAAGACTTTATGTGTTTGAAAGTACAGAAATATCATTCAACTGCTGTACAAGTAACTGAAGGCTTGAAAGGTAATGCAAACATAATGCAAAATATAATAATTACCGGTGGAGTGGAGACAAACAGGAGACTGAATCAGTTGCAAAATAGAGTAAGGCAGAATACCTTTAAGCTAAATATTTAGGAAATTCAAATCAAGCAGTACAACAAATATGAAATGCGTGGATTATATTCTAACATCACAGTGAACGTCAAGGCCAAAGATAAAAAAGCATTACAGAGGTGCCGGAATGAAAAAGTACGTAGTAAACATTGTACTTAATATGTCTCAAGATCAATATGCATCTATAAAAGCCATCAGAACAACACGTAGCCTAGCAATGAAGTTGTGAACTGAAAGGAGTTTTGCAATGCTCAAGAAACTACTTAAGACACTCCAGTCTTAAACTACCAAGTTGTAAATGGTACATGAGCTTTGATCCTACAATAAAATAAGACCATATTCTTTGGGTCAAAAGCAGAGAAAGGAACTGTTGGTAGTACTACATGGAGTTAACGAATTAGGTTAACATTTCTATGATAATGAAGTTCAGCTACAGAGAGAGTATACCCTCCTGCAAAGCATATGCAAAAGGTTAGTATAGAATGCAACTCAGACTGCACTGGGGTTTGAGTAATTTACTGAGGTGTGATCTAAAAGCGAAATAAATAGCAAGCAAGAAACTATACAGAGCAAATAAGAAGAATACAGCATGTTTACCATTGAAGCATGCAAAATTGTTAGAAGAACTTGAGATCAGCAGGGCAATACTCAAGATAGGAAAAAAATACAGTTTCAAAATAGTTCTGAAGCTTATGTAGAAATGAAACTTCTGTAATATATTGCAATGAAGAATTAGCCTGAGGAATAATTTGTGTCCGGGGTTCATTGTAAACAAGCTGACAAAAAATAATTCCCAATTAAGTGAGGATACAAATGCTCAAGGGCATACATGAATCACTTCTTGGAGTAATAAAGCACAAAAAAAGAGCAAGAAATGTAATACAGTGACCAGAAATATCAAGTCAGACAGCAAACACTCCAAACCCGTGCTATGTACAACGCATACCACAACAGTCCAAAGAAAAGAATGTTACCATAGCATAAAGCTCGAATGACCTATCTCATATATGTGAAGTTTTACTCCCAGTTCCCTGAAGTAAAGAAACTGACAAATAAAAAGTGCAAATTTGATTAATGCATTAAAGTCTATATTCTTGAGAGATAGGATACCTGATGTTATGTCTGGCAACAGTCTGCCATGCAAAAGTCAGCAATTCAGAAAATGTGTGCACAATTAGGGATTCAGACTTGGGAACTCCAGTCCACATTATCTGCAGTGTAACTGATTTTTTTTTTTTTAGAACTAACCAAAACAGTGAAAAACTATCACTACAAAGAGCTGTAGCAAAAGTTAAAAGGATTGCCATCCTATAATTTTAGAATACAGGAATGCTCTACTACAGGGACTTGATCTCTCAGCAGCTTAACAATGGGCTTAAGACCTAGTTCAATAACATTATTAATGTCTAAAAATCAGACAGAATATGCAATATTGGACAGGCAAAGACAGAAATACTATCACGATAAGAATGCAGAATACTATCATACTTAGCTTCTTTTGGACAATTTGCTCACAATGCCTGCCAATCATCAGACCCTCTCCTGGCCAACTGGCCCATTTGTTCCCCATCACTGGGGTGACAGCGAAAGGGAAAAACCACCATTAAGGACAGTCATCAGGGATGGTTTGGGTTTTTGTCCCTTTGAAGCCCTACTGCCTGCACTCACCCAGCTAGAACCAGTGAGTGAGATGTGCAATAGGAGTCAGCAGGCCATTGCTCCTAACTTCCACAAGCAGTCTAATGTCAGCAAGATGCCCCACTCAACAACAGGAGATACTGCATGGCAATTCCCCCAGTCTCTACCAGGAAAATATGACCAAAATCTGTGCCCCTGGGCATGTTCACTCCTCCCCCCGGATAGGCACACTCATTCTCCTCTGCCTGTGGCACCAAGTCCTGAGCTACTACTTGACGTCTGGTCACCTGGACCATAGTTAGGGATGTATCCCTCTACTGCATTTACCATAATTCTAGATGAACATGGAGAAAGATTATAAAAGACATGGGAAAGTCCACAGCCTGAAGATAAAGTAGTGGATAGAACTCTACAGGTATCCTACATTCTGTCAAACCAAAACTGTGTGGCAGACAAGCTGAGCAGTAGATCCTCATGAATGGAAACTAGGAATTTCTTCTCACTGCCACATGTAGCTTTGACAGATGATCTTCATAACCCACTTGTCTGAAACTACCTGTTGCCAAAACAGCAAAATGGATATTCAGACTTTCTGAAACAAATAAGGGGCCACAGTGTGTGTGTGTGTGTGTGTGTGTGTGTGTGTGTGTGTGTGTGTGTGTGTGTGTGTGTGTGTGTGTGTGTGTGTGTGTGTGTGTGTGTGGTGGGGGGGGGGGGTCACAAGGTCTCTTGAACAGTTATTCAGACTTTTTGGACTGTCCTTGGTTTCTGGAGGTTAGAAGCTTCTTTTTGGAACCCCCTTGCCATGTCTTCTTAAAAATATGTTTGCCTGTATTCTGTTGAGACTGTTTATTCTGCATTTTGCCAAAACTGGATGAGGAGTCAGAGAGTACCTTAGAAAATTTGTAAAAAAAAAGGCTGAAAAATCTTACATATTCCCTGGATCAGCTTACTCCTTTCATCAAACTTTTTGATCACCTCTGCAGCAGAGGACCCAAAAAAATCTCTATCCAAAGGGGAATTTAAAATCTCATTTTTAACATCTGTGAAGTTCTGAGAATGCAGCCATGCAAACCTGCTCAAAAATAGTACTAGTGGCCATAGCCCTGGAAGAAGCATCAACAAAGTCATACACACACTGTAAACAACAAGTAGTGACCTGTACAACAGAATACTTATTTAAAGGACTTGTTTCCTTGTATGTGTATAAAAGTTTAAAAGCCTGAGGAACTTTATACATGCTATGTCTTTTTACAGGCAGCTGCATGACTATCAGGAAAACTGTAAGCAGTAACACACATCCACTAAAGCAGACAGAAGAGGATGAATGGACTTAGGTTCTGGAAATTCCTTCTGCAATAGGTCGTAGTATTTTTTAAGGGACTAAGAAATCTCAGTGTTCTCCCACTAAAAATAACAGCATATTCTAGCAATAGTCTCAGAGAAAGAGAAACCCCCACAACAATAATCAGAAACTGAGCTCTCCTCTGAGTCTGAAACAGAAATCTGAGAACACCCTATACTAGTCCCCTCATCTTCCTGTTCAGATTCAGAATCTTGAATCTCTTCAGTAAAAGAGGTATCCTTCTTTCTATTACCACAAACTACTTTACAAGAAGGATCAATAGCATGAATTAAACCCCGAGCCAGACCCAGTAAACTACTCCTGTCTAAGGAAATTTGAGTAGTAGAAGACATATGCTTAGTTTTCGGTTTCTTTTCTACAGGAAAAAGTCGGACAACTGTGCTACTAATGGCAACATCCCCAGGGATGGGCACAGCATTCTGGGCCAAAAGGGAAGCCTTTCCTGTTCCCTCTTCCAGCACTGACAAGAGTGGTTCTCCCTTGCTCACTGAGGGGACCCCAACAGCCACAGATGACTTGGCTAACCCACAGTCCATAGTGGCTGTGGGTGCTACACCAGAGGGATCTAAGGTAAAAGATGAGTGGTCTAAGGTACAAGTGGCCACAGCAGAGTCACCTACCTGTAGCTGAGGCAAATTGCTAACTTGCTGTTGTGGCAAAGGTTGTTTGCTTAACTTTTTCTTTTTGTGGCTGTAAAAAGGACCAACTGTGGAACCAGCAGTCTGTTTCACAGTCTAGCTGAAAATGGTGCCTCTTTTCACGTGGAAGACATGCAGCAAGTGCCGGTAAAAATGACAGCTCTTTAAAAGTCACTATTTTCCTCAGAAAACACAATACAAAGCACTTTAAAACACTTTGCCAGCCCCCAAAAATAAAACAAACACAATTTTGCCACAGAAAAATGTAGCTTTTGGTTACTTTACTTAACTTTTAAACTGAAAGGAAAAAAGAGCACTGCATTTTAAAAGTATGGAACAGTCTCATGACAGTCCATTAAAACACAAACTCCTAGCTTTAAAATAAATTTCCTTAAGAGGAAAGTGATAAAATATTTATAAAATGGAAGTTTTTTCCCCAAAGGGAACTTATCTACCCAACCAAGAAACAGCACTAAGCCAACCATCAATCCTCAAAAAGTCCTAGAAGAGTATACTCTCGCAGCAGTAAAGCTCTGAAGGGCATGGTGCACAAACTTGTCTTTTAATCAGCTCAGCTTGAGCTGTCTGACAGTTTGGATGAGTGGAAGGTACCCCAAAGCTTTGGAAGCTGCCAGCTGTTATATTCTTGGCAGGATATAAACCACATACTTAAGGCTACTACAGCAGTCATCAATATGATGGACATCAAACTAACTGCATGACCAAGATGTAAACCATTTGGAACTGTCTTGTCTTCTTACTATTTTAATACCACTTTGGACATTTTAGCAATAGATTTTAATAAATAAACTGATGTATCTGTAAAACATTCAGCTTTAGCTATAGACAGATGCTAAATAAAGGCAAGAATGTCATTTGTTCACAGTAGTATATGTCGACATGGTTCTTGCTAATGAATGACTCTGTCAATATACTCAGCATTAATAAATGAGAAACAAAGCGCAACACGTAGGATGCACTATAGGGAAGGGTCAACATCCACAGACAGTGGACAAAGGGTAGAACAAAGAAAGCACTTTACATTTAACACATTTGGTATATTGGCAGCTTCCGGCATTAAGCAAAGCTGACAGAAAAGAGGGTGTGGTAGGGAACAATGACACATTATATGTATTTTGTTATTAAAAACCACCTTCATTATTTTTAATTTAATTCTTCACCAGCACGTGTTTGTTTACTGACTAGCTAAACAGTAATATATAGAATACTGTTTTGGATTCATTTGAAAGAAATAGAGAAAAATGAATACATGGCCAAAATTGAAATTCTTGTTTAACATTTAAATTTTCCACTCTGAATATAACTTCCATTGTGAGTATTTTACTGCAAACAAAATAAGTCCCCTAGAGCTCATTAATGTAGACATGTAAAGGAAGAGACCGATATCAGAAAATAGAGGACTTACACAACCATAAAATGGGATCTATGCATCTTTCCATTCCCTGCACAGAATTTCAACCATTATAGTACCAGATGATAAATAATGACTTTAATAGCAAGCCAATTACAAAATCATAATTCAGAGAAATGGTTTAAGGCACAATTTAGTTAAAATAATTAACAGTTGTACAACAGTCTTTTACAGACTGTTTACAGATCTTTGAAGATCTCAAGATAACTGGTGGAATTCAGAAACGCAACACTTATGTGAAGTACTCATTAATGAGAGTCATTGTTTATTTTTACCTAGTTTCATGGAAAGTGGCTAGATGACAAGTCTCAAATACAAGACTTTTAAGTGCAAAAAGCACATATTTGAACTGTATTATCTAGCAACATCCACGAAAATGGGTAAAATAAACACCTGGTCACATCAATCTGTGCTTAGCAAAAGCACTACATGTTTCTGAACATCCTCCATTGATACTAAAAAAACTATTTATTCACTAAATGAAAAAGAAGGCACTTACAGAATCAATCAACTGGAGTGTTTCAACAAATTCTGTTTGGCTTCTTAAAGGACAGTGAACACTGCTCTGACTGACTACTGCACATCTTGATGGAGAAGCGCTTTCTTCCGGAAGACTGCCATGATCCATAGGCGTAGAAGGTGGAGTAGGGTTTGGATGGTCCCCCAAGCAAGGAATGGGCATGCTGTCACTGCGAGATCCAGAGCTATCAGTAACTGTAGCAGTACCATGCCAGCCTGAATAAACAGAAACTTGGTCCTAATTTTATGAAAAAAAAGAAGACAACAGGATATGCTAAAAAAATGGATAATATGTCAGATACTGATGCAAATTATACAAACCGTGACTGCACAATATAAGCAATTTTAATTATAAGCTACACTGTTAAATTGTTTTACATACATGCACAGACACATGCGCACACACTCAACACCTTTGGGAGAACCTTTACTTTTACTCTAACTCTGTAAATGGCAGAATGTACACAACGAAAACTATTTCAAAAAGGAAACTCTCCCTGTCCACCCAGTCAGTCTCCACTCCTCAAATTCCAGAAAACTGTATTGCCTATTTCTATTTTGCATACTGTGATTTGTTTTCTTTAAACTGTTTTGATTGTATTCTGCTTTAAAATGCATATTAAAACTTGGAGACCACAACTCTGTCCCTTGTGATCAGACAATTGTTTCCCAGCCTCCCACCCTGCTACTGGTGTGTTCTTAAACACCACTGTCTTCCAAGTTGCCTGTCCCTTATGTTAATTTGACAATATATCTCCTTCCCTCTCTCCTTTCACTGGCTGGTGTAAGTACAAAATTATCATTTTGTGAAATCAATCCCCTTAAACTATTTAAATTTATTAGCCATCCCACTGTATTCCATAGTACCATAATACAAAAGTGCCCACTCCCTTTCAATCTATCTTGCTCTTTTAAAAATAGTGGCTCTCCACTTAGACAGCTAAAACTTAAGCTACCTACTTTCATATCTAACTGCTTAGTGAACAGTGCAGTGTTTAGGTAAACCATTTTTTTCATCTTAGCTTTAAACATCTATTGTAAGACCACCAGTTATTAGAGAGCCCACATTCTGCCTCTAAGTAGTCATCTTGGGATTAGTGTTTCTGTTTTCTCCTGATGAGACTGGACTTCATTCGCTCTGCTTGACAGAGGCTCAGTTAATTAATCAATGGGTCAGCGAAAGCCGACACACTCTGGCTAGGCTTATAAACGTCCTCGGGCAAATAGCCTAGTGCCTACCTATGATGAGAGAAGGCAAGCAGGGACATTACTTCCTGGAGACAGCTGATCACCAGAAAGCTTAATAACTGCTTTATGGGTGACAGCATGGAATCTGTGCTTATATTCTGGTCCTGGTGAGAGAAGGAGCAGAGTGCATTGATTCCTGACTGTTTCTGGTTGGAGGAGGAATGTCTGTGTTTAACATTCTTGATTGGACTGGTTGCTATTCAAGGCATCTACCAGAAAAAGGCTACAAGCCTACAGACCCTTACATCTGGGACAAGACTGTGGATCACCAAACAGGCTGTGGCCTGCTTCTCTTCTTGGGATTGGTGCTAACATTTTGCGGTGAGAGAAGAAGCAAAGGAGTATTGTATCCCAACAGAGTGAAGCTGTGGCGAGACCAGCATCAGTAATAGCCAGGCAGTAGCCATTCATGTGACTCCTCTCTTTTCATCATTCTTGACAAGCTAATTCTTTGTTTTCATTAAGTACTGCTTGATTTGTTTCTAACTTCAGAATATCTGCTTAAATACTTCATCCTAAAATTCTCAGGGTCTACATATTAGTTCTCCCTCAAGTGTTTGGCAGTGCTCTGTACAGACTCAGACACCTTGAGTGACATTTTTCCTGTAAAAGCACAACTGAAATTTCTCCAGTACCAAGCACTGTCCACATAGTTGCAAACCAGATACTCCTAACAGTGACTGATATTCTCACTCAAACTGCCTAATCAATAACAAAGGGTCTGTTGCCATGGATATGAACTTTCCCATAGTCTCTGTTACTGGCTTGGTGTATATGGGCAACCTGAAGCGATGTAGAAATTGCTTCATGTTTACTGACAACCAGTTAATTCTCAAACAAACTGATATGGTATGTGAGAGATGTATTTACACAATGTCACTGAAGGCAAAGCTCTCACATAAACATACTCCTAATGTCAATAAGGTTGTCAGTAGTACACACGCTGCACCCATCACATACAATTCAAAGCAGACATACACCCACATATGCTGAGGCGCTTACATGTACCCTTCCTAAACCGCCAAGACCTCCTAGGTGAAGTACACATAACAAATACCCTCAGCAGCCCCAAATGTGCTCTTTCAAAACACTCACATCAACGCAGACCTACATCTCATGAAGCCTCTACCTCTAAGCCCATGAGGCAAGCCACCACACAATTCAACATTCTAGTCATTGGAGACTCCATCATGAGACACACTGATGTCCTTCTCACCAGGATGAGTAAGGAGAAAGTTTCAGTCAGTTGCTTATCAGGGGCTAGGATCCACCACATTATACATGCACTCAGGCCACTGGACCACAATTACCAATATGACTCATAGTCCATGTAGGAGTAAATGACCCGAGACGTACCGTCTAGACTATATGAAGACAGACATGGACCTCTGGAATGCGTGTCTCAGGCTGGCATGAGCATAGCACTGAGCAGCATTTTACTTTCTCCAAGGATGATGCCACAATACAAACAAAAGATGACTGACTTTAATAATTGGCTTAGTTTCGGGTGTCATTCTAAGGGGGTGCAATATTTGTCAGCATCGAAGGAAATGGTCAACAGACCATGCTACTTTGCCAGGGATGGTCTACACCTCTCCCCTCTAGGCTTTCAAATATTAGCTAAAACATGGTCTTCCCCCATAGTGCCTTTTTGGCCAATGCCAAACTGAAAGTATTTCCAACATAGCAAATCAAAACCAGGAAAATCTAAAGGAACTACTGCTCAATACTAGGAGTCTAAACAAAAAACTCCACTCCTAGAAGCTCTCTTTACCCTAGATAATGCAGACATCTGTGCAGTCACTGAGACAATGTTTAAAGCCGCAGAGAGCACACCAACAGTGCAAGGTTATAATGCCTTCCACACATTTAGGCCAGTTACTTCACAGGCAGGGACTAAAGGTGGAGGTGTCTATGTTAACATCAAAAGGTTGGTCAAACAGGACAATGTACTTGATCTGCTCCATATTCAAATCACCATAGGTAAAACTTAATACCACTTCCTTGCAAGCTATAGGTCCCCCTCTCTGACTCAGGAAACCCATACCATGTATTTAAATAGTTTCCCTTTATAATCTCGAAATACTGAAATCTCAAATTTCAGTATTCTGAGACCATAAAGGCGAAACTACAAAATAGCAAAAGTGCATAAGCGTGAATCCGAAAATCTCGAATCCACGTTTATGGATTTACGCTATGTTATGTGACGTGTTTGGCTGGGATGGTGTCCGGAATTTAAGGTGAGTGAGTGTATGTGAGTGTTTCTGTAAGGTGTACGTGTGGGTTAGGGTAGGGAGGTGGAAGTATGAGTGTAAGTGTTGGATGTGATATGTGTGCGTGTACATGTGTGTGTGTGTGTACATATGTGTGTACGTACGTGTGTATGTGTGTGTATACGCGTGTGTGTGTTGGGGGGACTGTAGAATTTCTGGGTGTGAGGTTTTTTTTTTCTTCTGTTTTTGTGATCTCGGAGTTGGTATATATAAGTAGGGGGTTCGTGGGGGGTGCAGGGGGGCTTGCCCCCCTGCTTACATGTAGTATAGGGTTGTATAGTTTGTGTGGTGTGGGTAGAATGGTGTGTGTGTTTTGTGGTGTATGTATGTGTGTGTGTATATGTGTGCGTGTGTGTGTGTGTGTGTGTGTGTGTGTGTGTGTGTGTGTGTGTGTGTTGGGGGGGACTGTAGAATTTCTGGGTGTGAGTTTTTTTTTTCTGTTTGTGCGATCTCGGAGTTGGTATATACAAGTAGGGGGTTCGTGGGGGGTGCAGGGGGGCTTGCCCCCCTGCTTACATGTAGTGTAGGGTTGTATAGTTTGCGTGGTGTGGGTAGAATGGTGTGTGTGTTGTGTGGTGTATGTATGTTCGTGATTGTGTGTTTCGTGCTTTTGGGTTTCGGGATTGTGAGTCGTTCGCCTTTACAGTTTTGAGATACTGAAATTCGAGATTTCAGTATTTTGAGATTATAAAGGGGAACCATTTAAACTTATTAGAAACGCTAACCATTCAACCCAATACAGTATTCATGGGTGACTAACACACTACTAACTGGCAATCCTATACCACACCAAATGTACATGCACAGAGATTCCTGGATTTTCCAAACACAAACTCCCTGGACTACAGAGTTAATACAACAACCAGGGGTGCAACCATACTGGATCTGGTCCTCACTAATATGGAAGACTGCTGCACACCCCCTCCTGTAATGTCTTCCCTGGTAAGGCAGACACAAAATGGTCTCCTTTAAAGTAAAAATAAAACCTGGACCCCCAGCTAAACCTGGAATATCCAAAAACTATTCTAAGGCTAATCTCCTGCTATTATGTGAGAACCTGGCAAAATGTCAAGCACCTATAAACCCTGAGAACACTGCTGCCTATGCAGAACTCTTCACAGAAACCCTGTACAAGCATGTTAATAACTGCATAGATGCAGCTGTATCTACCAGGAAGTACAGAACTCAAAAAAACAAGCCACCCTGGTGGAATCACAAAATCAATAGGCTGTATAATAGGAGGAAGAAAATCTTGGCAAAAATTAGAAGGTGCAGCACTCAGCAGGATAAAACCACTCTCAAACTAAACAAACACCTCAGAGGATAAATAAAGTCTACCAAAGCCAAATTTGAGGCAAGTTTGGCCTCCCAGGCCAAGGACAACCACAAAGCATTCTGTAGCTATGTCTGCAACCTCAAAGGCAATACACAATTGTGTGCAGAGCTCATTGTACCTGGAGCCACCTTTACTGAGCAAGAACAAATAGCAAACCTCCTGGCTGATACATTAAGCTCATGCTTTACACCTCTCTTCCCCTCAACCTTCCCTCAGGAAATATCATCAAATATAACTCCCCGTATTATCACTAAGGAACAGGTCCTTAATGCTCTCTCTAAGACCAAGAACACTACATCAATGGTCCCAGACAATATCCTAGGATGCCTTTTAAATAGCAAGAAACATGCCCTATAAGGGCCTCTGAAATCACTATTTAATTGTAGCCTTCAAACAGGCTTCATGGCTCATGAAATGAGAAAGGCAACAGTCATCCCTCTGCACAAAGGTGGGCCATCTACAGACCCTGGAAACTACAGACTCAAGTCTCACTAGTCTCATATGTAAAGCCATGGAAAGAATTATCATGGAGATGATCAATACAGATACAGTAAACCTCCAGACATTGGAGCCAACGCAGTTTGGTTTCGTTAAGGGCAGATCATGCCTACTCAACCTGGTGGACTTCTTTGAGAAGGTCAACAAAGCAATGGGTGAGGGCAAAATCGTTCACACTGTCTACCTTGACCTGGCCAAGGCATATCACACAATAACCCACCCGGGCATTGTTGACAAACTAAAGAAGTTAGGTACAAACCCATATGTCACCCGGTGGATAGCCAACTGGCTCACAGACAGGACCCAGGAAATTGAAATTGGGGAGTCCACCTCTACTAAGAGGCCAGTCACAAGTGGAGTCCCCCACGGATCAGTCCTTGGACTGCTCCTTTTTGGCATGTACTTCTCAGACGTCAAGGCCAATGTCAGTGGTCTCTAGGTGACTAAATTTGCAGATGACCGCAAATTAGGAGCGATCATTGAATTTCACACTGGCAGAAATGTTCTCCAGGAGGGGCTGACCCAGACAAACAAATGGTGTCAGAGCCATGGACTAAAACTAAATGCCAAGAAATGCATAATAGCACCCTTTGCGAAGTCATCCATCCCTGGTAACTACCATATTGACAACAAACCCCTTAGAGTTGACCCAGCAGTCAGGGACTTAGGAACACACAAATAGTAATCTAGCATTTGACCATCACATGTCTACAGTGGTGAGGAAATCATTCTATGTTGTGCAACTTATAAACAATGGTATGGCATCTAAGTCCAAGGAAGTCATTGTTCCACTGTATTAGGCATTCACTAGACCTATCATTGAGTATAATGCCTCCTTTGGTATGTACCTAACTGGGCATATCCAACAACTGGAACATCCACAGAGGTTCCTCAATAAAAGAATACAGGGCATGAGTACAAAGTCCTATGCAGACAGCCTCAAGGACCTATCCCTGTATTCTGTCTCCTACAGGCTTTTGAGGGGAGATCTGTGCCTGACATACAAGGCGTTGTCAGATCCTACTCTGATGGACCTCCTGCATATCCACAAAGCAAATAGCACCTGAATTACTAGTTCTAAAGACTTGAACCTTGCCTGTGATATAAACAGGACCTGCTGGAGAGACAGGTATTTACCCCAGAGACTACCCCATCTATGGAACAGGCTCCTCATCCATTTGAAGCAGAGTTCCTCCCTAACCAAATTCACGTGCAACCTGGACAACTGGATGGGAAACCAGACATTCATCCCTGGTTTGGCACTCATATCTCTAATGGACACAGGTAACCTGTAAATGTTTTTTTCTCCCAGGCCCATGCTAACACTTACCAAGGTTATCAGAACTTGTCAAAAATTTGGGATGCATGGCTAGGCTGAAAAAGACCCTTGTGGTCATTAGCCTAGTAAACACCTATGAACCTATAAATAAGCAATTCTATTTCTGTTGCAAGGAAACATAGGGATACAGCAAAGCATACAGATTTGCTGGCATCTACTACTTTCTCTGTCAACACCCGCCACAGAGACACCTTCCAGAAACATGATGGTGGGCACTGTTACTCAAAACAATATGCCTAAGCTGATAAACAATTAGATAATAACTCAAGCTTTCACCCAAGTTCCCAAGACAATGTCAGCTTTCGGGATTCAATTCATCTACACTGAAATCAAAACTCACCTTAGCTAGTTATGGTTATTTTATCAGCCATGACAGAGGAAACGATATCCAAAACCTATCCAGTATTCAAAAACAAAGACTGACCAACGGAGATTTAATCTACAGACTCCTACCCACACACTTACTATATTTCCCAAGGAGGATCCACAAGGTCTATAATAATTTGTTTTAGCTCTAAATAAGTCTAATGGTTAGGCCTTCACCTTCTCTAATTTCCTGTTTTCAATTTCCCAATACTAATGGGCAATACAGCTCACCTGTAAGACTCTGCTTCGGTTACACATTAACCAGAAGCCTAGAAGTGCGTACACCTTGAGAAGATGCACTTTAATGACACCATCAGCCTTAGTTTCACCCACCACAGTCAAAGGCATCCAGGGTAATTTCCCGCTTCCCTCTTATATAAAAATATGCACAGCTTTCCACACTAAGACAAACCATCCAGAACTTAACCACAAAGGCATCATAAAATTATTCAGTATTCTTTTGGCAAAGATGTCAATTTTTAGCAGAGTAACACAACCTGGTACAGACAATGGCATGGATCGCAACTTTGCAGGTCCCCAATTAGCTTTCCACACAGCTTAACTTAGTTAATTCTTCTCAAATCTATGTCTGTGGAAATCCATGGCTCTAGGCAATTTCACAGAACAGACAGGGCTAAGGCAACCCATTAAGTTTGGCATCTCTTTCTTACTTAAGCTGGGATGCAATAGGTAAACTGGTTTATTGATCTAAACAAATAACCACAATACCTTTCAATACAATGTGCACCGGACTCAACAGAATCCACTGTCAGGCAAACTAATACTGACAGTGAACAGAATGGGGAGCAAGATACAGAAGCAGCTGATGGAAAAATGTATTTCCTTCTCACATATACCAAAGACACGAGGAAAGCAAAATAAATTGTCTGATACTACTACCAGCAGATACAGAACTACAGAATATTGTGAGTGACAACCCCTTTTTCATCTGAACATAGTTCTAATTTTAAATGTTTACTGTGTTAGAACAACTACTTGATTTATAACAAATCTGACAGAAAGAGAACTTTCATATACTCTAACTGTAATGCATGTACATGGATTAAAAAAAACTAATATTTACACATCCTCTTTTACAGAAAATGTATAAAGCTTTACATTTTTTTGACAAATATAACATGTAATTTTATTTATTTATTTTGCGTTTGTTTACCTGGAAGATGTCCAACTGGGCAGGGCTGCCCGTTTTCAGTGGAGGCCCAGACAGAAAAGCTCCATACAGCAGTAACACAACATACAATAATACAAATCAGTAGTAAATACAGTACAAAATAAAATGATAAAAATAGTAAGCAGAGGTAGCATACACACAGGTACACAGTTATAATGACAGAGTAACACAGACAATATGCGATTACAACAACTGCATCACTTGCACAACATTTGTAGTTAAATGGATTTATACACATAGTTAAGATTATACATGTAATAAAAACAGTGTCAAGATTCTTGAGTAGTTTATACTTTTTGAATCTCTGTTCAGTGGAGAGTATATTAGATGGTTGTAGCAGTAGGCATACAATGATGCACAGTAAACTAAGTATGCAGCACTAATAATGCTAATATGCACTCTTTCTGCTTTGCGGTCTAGAAGTACTGAAAGAGACAGTTTAAACGAGAGAGAGGTGTGTGCAATAGGGTTGGTAGCTTTTACCCAGGACTAGTAGAGAAGCAGGTCCATGAACTGGACAAATGTAACTAAAGGCGGCTATTAAAGTCATGTTTGTTTTCTAGAGACCGGATTTCTAGAGGAAGTGTACTCCACATTTTTGCAGGAGTAGCAGCATAGAGGGAGTCTCCAGAGTTATATTTGCTTTTAGTAAGAAACCAGTTGCCATACTAGTTAAGGTCTTCACCTCCCATGCATAAGGTTCAAGGTTCGATCCTAACCTCTGACCAATGACTGTTTGGGGTTTGCACGTTCTCCCTGTGTCTCCGTGGGGGTTTCTCCCACTTCCAAAAAAAACATGCGGAGTGTCACCATCTCAAACTCACCAATAAATGGAGCTATGGACAGCAGCACAAACTCTACATGGTGCCCTATAGTGGGAAGAGATGTACAGACCAGCGCTTTGGACATCTACTGTGGTGTGCAGTACCCTCAAGATAGGAGAACAAGGATCACAAACTGCGCTCTGTGGCAGGGCTAGCCACTCAACGGTGTAAAATATGCCTCTAGGTGATTCGGCCATGTTGACTAATGTCGCCAAAATGGTTATGGGTATTTACCGGTGATAAGTGTGTTGAGGACCTGGCCTACTCTGTCCTACGCCAGGGACCCTTGCTAACGGTGGGAGGAGTATATGTGCCCCTATTGGCCTCCAGACTCCAGTGTAATGATAGGACAGTATTCATAATCTCAGCCTATGCCCCAAAGCAGGGTTATGAGAGTGCAGAAAAGAATGCATTCTGACAGCAAGTGCAGGACCTACTAGATAAAGCAGGACAGCATGAATTGGTGTTCATAATGAGTGACCTGAATGCACATATCGCGACAGAGAACTGGCTAAGAGAACTGCCTGGGTCCACATGTGTGGGACAATAGGAATAAAGGAGAAGCCATTCTAGACTTCTGTCTGGTAAATGGCTTGATAATAGCCAACACATGGTTTAGAAAGAGGGACAGTCACAAGATCACATACAAGAGTAGGCAACACTCTACTCAGGTAGGGTTCCCTCCTAGTAAGCAAAAGGTACTGGGGTGGAATCCATGATTGCAAAGTCATCCCCAGTGAAACAGTCAGCCCACAGCATAAACTACTAGTTGCCACAGTCAGCTGCAAGCAGTGGTCAGAGAAGGCTCTAAGGTCAATAGAGACGAGGCTGTAGACCTGGATGTTGACTGGAGAGAAAAGTACAACAATTCAAGGAATTACTCAGGGCTCTAGCACCCCACGAAGAGGAAATAGGTGGAGTTGAACAAGAATGGCAGCATCTAAAAACAGCATGTGTCAGGACTACAGAAAAGATATATGGCCAAGACAGGTATGGAAATAAGGTACATAAGGAAAGCTGGTGGTGGAATGCAGAAGTCCAGGAAGTCGTTAAAAGAAAGGAGGAGTGCAGGAAGAAGTGGGAGATAGAAAAGATTGACCAGGCAAGGAAGGACTACTGGTTGGCTAACAAAGAAGCTAAGAAAGAAGTTGCAATAGCAAAGAATAGGGCATCGGAAGCACTCCACCAACTTCTGGAAAGTGACTCAGTAAGTGGCAAAAGAAACTATATCAGGTTGTAAGGCAAAGATAGAAAGTTAAAGAAGGTAGTCAGACACCCTTCATAAGGGATGCCAGCAACAACCTGTCCACAGGACAAAGGCAGATGGCAGGAGTATTTCCAGCAGATTCTGAATAAAGAAACCCAACAGAAGTTGTAATGCCCCAGAAACAGCCTACGATGAGAGAAGACAAGGAGCCTACCCTAGAAGAAGTAAGAACAGCACTAAGGAAAATGAAGTCAGGGAAAGCAGCAGGCTCAGATGAGGTCACAGCAGATATGATAAAGATGCTGGGTGAGATAGGGGAGAAATGGCTCCTGAGGGCACTAATGACAGTGTGGAGAAAAAGCCATATCTCAGATGACTGGAGAATGCACATACTTGTGCCAGTGTACAATAACAAAGGGGACATCCACTACTGTGAGCAGTACAGAGGCATCAAACTCCTGTCACATTGCATGAAAGTTCTGGAGAGGGTGACTGAAAAACGGATACACAGAGTAGTAAAATGTACGATGTGAGATGAGCAGTTCGGATTCAGGTCAGGATGCAGCACAATTCACCCAATGGTTGCAGTGAGACAGATACTTGAGAAGAAGCTAGAGATGGACAGAGTCCAACTGGGCATTTCTAGACTTGGAGAAAGTATATGACAAGGTCCCAGGAAAGCTGATCTGGACAGTACTGCAGTGGTTTGAAGTCCCAGAAACATTGGTAGAATTAGTGGAGGCTGTGTACAAGGACCCAATGACTCAAGTACAAACAGTGTTCGGCCTCAAAGAGGGGCTCCCAGTGGGAGTGGGTCTGCACCACGGTTCAGCTCTGAGCCCACTGCTGTTCATACTAGTGATGGACTACATTAGCAAACAGGTCAGAGTGGACAGATGAACAAAGTTGCTGTATGCAGACAATGTGGCATTACAGGCAGACTCTGAACTAGAACTTCAGCAAAGTATAGGAGAATAGAATACAAAACTGAAGCACATGGGATGGAACTAGGCACATATAAGATGGTGGTAATGGCGGCAAATTGGGGAAATCAGAAGAAGCTGAGAATAGAGATAGAAGGGAAGATAGTGGAACAGTTAAACAGCTTCAAGCATCTGGAAGGGTTGGTTGAGGAGAAGGGAAGTCTGAATGAAGAGGTCAAAGCTAGAATCAGAGGGGGTGCAGCCAACTGACAAGAGTCTCAGGTGTAGTCTATGATAGAAAAGGTGTACAAGACAATGGTGCAACCACTACTACTGTATGGTACAAAATCTTGGGCAGTTAAGGCAGAACAGTTGAACAAGCTAGAGGTGATGGAAGTGAAGTGCTTGAGAAGAGTGGTAGGATGCATAATATGGGACAGACAAAGAAATGAGGATATAAGGGCAGAAGCCAAAGTAGCTCCAATTGCAGAATAGATCAAAGAGAATAGATTACGGTGATTTGGACACATGGAAAAAAGCGGAAGACAATCTGGTGAGGAAGATTTCGGACAGACAGGAAGATTAAGAGGAAGCAAGGGCATCCAGGAAAGAGGTGGATGGATTGTGTGAAAGAAGATCTTGCATATCTAAAGCTTTTAGTTCTTTGATAAATTGGAGGCAACAAACAAATCCTTTCTGTTTCCAGGAATTAATAATTTTTCTATATATTTTATGTGGAAATTTCTTTTCGACTATAAATGGTGTTAAAAGATCAAACCAGATTTTTAAATCTATATTTGCATTAATAATTTTCCTAAATGAGTCAATGTAATAACTAATCATATGAGTTTTAATGGCTTTAGTTATGTTACATTGCATACTAATACAGATGTGCCATGACAAATTGTTTTTATCTGTTATTTGAAATTTTTTTTTGTAAATCAAATTCAGTTATTGATATTACAGTTAGTAATTCTTTCCAATTTGCACAGTAATTTGGACTTACCCAATCTGAGATTGTTTTAGATATTGATGCTTTTATATATGTTTCTAAACCAGGAAAGTTTAATCCTCCCTGTTTCCATGGTCTGATATGATGTATTAAAGCTATTCTGTTTCTTTTGGAAAACCATAAAAATTGTATAAGGCATACATTTATTTCTTTAAGTATATTCCTTTCTGGTAACAGTCGTACTGCCAAGGATCTTGGGCAGTAAAACCATTCTTATTAACTGTAGTCTATCTTCAAATGTTATTAATTTGTTCCATTTTTTCCACAGAGATTTTAATTGTATTGATGATATTATTGTAGTTTTTTGAGACTAATTCATTATCCTTGCATAACTAAATTCCTAAATATTTAAAGTTAGATTCTTGTTTCCCTATGATGTGATCCCTCTTAGTCTGCAGTTTTTTTTATTTAAAAATACACATTTTAATTTTGATTTATTGAAATGGAATCCTGAAGTTGTGTGAAATTTGTCAATTAATACATCTAATTCTTCTAATGTCTCTTGTACTAGACAATGTTAGTAATATGTCATCAGCAAACAACATTACTTTAGAATTGTATTGTTCATAAACATCTATTCCTTTGAATTTTATATTGTTATGAATTAAATCTGTCAATATTTCAATAGCCAGCGCAAACAGAATTGGTGACATGGGACATCCTTGTTTAGTGCCTTTTGTTATATGTATAGATTCAGAGGTAAAAGAACCTAACTTAACATACGCTAAATTATTTGTATATATGTATATGTATATATATATATATATATATATATATATATATATATATATATATATATATATATATATATATATATATATATATAAATATACATATATAAATATATACATATAAATATATATAAATATGTAGATATAAATATAAATATATAAATATATATATATATAAAATAGTCCCAATTTAGGGAATCAATGGCTTTCTCTATATGCAAGCCAATTGTGTTAATAAAGAAAATAAAGAAACACTCATAATCTATAAGATAAATTATCTTTTTAATATTGTCATGTGTGTGTATGATATATAAATCTAGTTTAATAATTATTTATTCTGTTAGTTAATATTGTCATAAATATCGTGTACTCATTTAATAATAATATAGGTTTATATGAGGTACAGAGGTTTGGGGATTTGTTTTCCTTTTGGATTGGTCTGATTAAGGAATATCTCCAAGAGGGTGATATTAAAGCTTGTGACTGAATTTCTAATAGAGCTTTATGGAAGAGTGATAGTATCTTTGAAGGAAGTTTATATATTTCCATAACTGTGCCATCTATAACTGGAGCTTTATTATTTGTACCCTATTTTATTGTGTCTGTAATTTCTTTGTGGGATACGGGTGCTTGCAGATCTTGTTGTTTTCTGGTATTTATTTTATATTAGAACATTTTTCATCTAAATTTAACTGATCAATATGTATATTTTCTTTTTGGAAATGTTCAATATAGTGATTTCTATAGGCATCAAGAATGTCACCTATATCCAAGACATTTTCCCTTTCTTTATATGGAAGATACTTTTAATGTTATTAGCTTTTGATTGTATTTTGATTCTTGTGGAGAAATTATGAAGATATTTGGAAGAAGTGGCCAAGGTATTCATTTTTAGTTTTTCTAAAGCTAAACTAGTTTATGTGTTAGAATTCTGTTGTATTTATTGTTTAATACTTCTCCCTTCTTTTTCATCTCCAAATGATTTTGATTTTTTTCAGCTTTTACTGACAAAAGTTTGGATTGTAGATCTAATAATTCAGAATCCCAGTCTCTGACTTTTTTATACCAAGGTAGGGTTTTACCATATATGTAAACTTTTAAGGAGTCTCATACCAATATTTTATCTCTGTGGTGTAATTAATATCTAAGAACTGCAATTCAGGTAATAACCAGGGTTTGAATTCTTTAATTTTAGTTATATATGCTGGAATTCTGGAGTTAAAGATTAATGGTTTGTACCCATTTTGAAGTTTTAGTATCAATGAATTGTGGTCTGAAAAGGGGCAGGGAGTGATTGAGAAATTAATGATTTTAGAGTGTAAGCCATGGGCAGGTAATATTTTATCTATTCTAGTTTGGGTACCTGCGATCTTGATGGGAAAACAAAGACTTATCTTCTTTAAATTTGAAAGCATCTACAAGATGAAATGATTCTAACCACTTGTTTAAAGCTTTTGATACAGCAGATGTATGCAGCTATCTTTTATTTGTAGTTTCAGAAATATCAAATATACAGTTAAAATCTCCTCCTAATATTAAGTTGGATTTCATTTCCAATAATTATAAAGGAAAGTGTTTAACAGTTCCTGTTCCAATGCCTGGGAACCAGTACAGATTGGCTAGGGTCCATATTCTGTTATTATATTTAACTATTACTAATGTCATAAGGCCTTCTTTTTCTTCATACTTATAAATGATTTCTGAGTTAATCACATTTGTTTTCCATAAAACCGTTACTCCTTTTGTCTTTGTCTTATAAGTGGAGTGTGCCACTATCATATATTCCTTAGGAGGCCATTAATTGTCTTTTTTTTTTTAAATGAGTTTCTTGAAGGAAGACAATTTGTGCTTTGTTAAGTTTTAAATATTTCAGTAGATTAGATCTCTGCTGCCCAAAATTTTTGAGGGTTTGTTTTGTGTTTGGCCTATACCTCAGAGTAGTGATTTCACCTGTCAATTCTTATTTGTTTTTGGACTTGTTTCTTAGTTCAAGGTAGTTTTGCCTGTTGGCTAGTTTTGTTCTTACACCATGTTTCACATGCCTTATCTCTCTGTTTAAGGAATAGCCGGGCATTTTTGGTAAGCCAGGGGGGCATAGTTGGACTTTCTTCTTATTGTTCTAGTAGGGGCAAGCTGGCAAAGTATGTTTAGGAAAGCACAGTTAAAGTAATACACTGCTTTGTCTAAGGGGAGGTTTAAGAGGAATGACCAGTTACAATTTAAAGCAGTTATGAGATCCTGGGATTTGAAGTTTTTGTATAGCATATTTGTTGCAGATAGGAGGTTTTTGTGGGTTTAATGTGGTGCCTTAGGGTAAAAGTAGGTAGGTGATCACTGAGACTATCAGGTAGTGTCCCAGAGTTGTAGGGTTGAGTGGGCAGATTGGTGAGAATCCAGACTAGAATGGATTCTCTGCTGGAGGATTTATCAAATTCTGGTAGGGGTTTGGATTAGTTGAGTAAAGCCATGTAGGTTTATGTGGGTGGAGGGGAGGAGAGAGATGCATGTTGACCGGTTGATATTAAAGTTTTCTAGTATGAGTGCTTCTTGGGGGAAGGCCTGAGATGACCAATGAAGTATAGCTTCTAGCGTGTCAATGCTGTTGCCAGGAGGAATATAGGCACCAATTATGTTTAGCTATTTTTGAGCTTTGAGTTTTACTTTGGTGAACAGGGTCTCTGCGTTATTAAATCTGGGGGGGCGGGGGGGTTAATGTTTATGATTTCTAGTGTAAGGTTGGTTTTGTATAATATGGTGATACCACCACCCTGTTTGCCTATTCTGTCTTTCCTGGGTAGATTATATCCTTAGGGAAGTAACTCATTCTCTTTAATGTGTGGCTTGAGCCAGGTTTGTGTGTGGAGGGCTATATCAGGAGAGTATAGGGACAGGGCTGTATGCAGTTCTTCTATTTTGTTGACTATGCTTCTTATGTTGATATTAAATATTAGAAGGTTTGTTGTATTCCTCTGGGTGCTTACTAAAGTTATAGGTTGGAATGGGAAGGTCAAGGGATTGATTGTTGGTCCAGGATTTGGGTGAATATCACTGCTGAGATGCAGTATGGACAATGGCTTTTAAGTATTTAGTCATGCATAGGTGGAATTGTATGGAGATGCGGTTTTTGGTTATACACTGGGGGACAGTGAGTGGGGCTAACTGTATGTGAGGAAGTTTGATGGTTCTTGAGATGGGTAAGAGTTTTGTGTCCTGTTTTGGGAGGGCTGGGTTGGTGGGTGATCGAGTTATTAAGTTGGAGACAGTATTAGTATGGTATGAGGGGATGTTAGTGGTAATACAGTGCACTATGACTTTCAATAAGTGTAATGTTATTGTACTTTGCATTGTTCAACTGTAGCCCTATTGTAGGGAGGTTGGGATATATTTAGTTTTAATGTAGATTTATCTTAAATACACAGGTATATACTTTGTGGAGTGTGTTGTACTTTGTCCTTTTGGTTGAATTTAGGTGGAATGTGGGTGGTGGAATAGGTAGCTGTGGTGATAGGTTCATAGGTGTGTACTAAGCTAATGACCCTGGAGCCTTTACAAGCCTAGCCCACAGGATTACCCTGGCATCGTGCCACCCGACCTTAGTTCCAAGTGCTTCTTTCGAGTAGAGCCACTTGAGTGATATCCAGGGTGAATTTTCTATTTCTCATCCACTCATCAAGACTTCTCTTGAAGAGGGCCACTGAGGTGCTCTGATTAACATGTATGGGAAGTCTATTCCATAGCATGGGCAGTCTCTGGGTTATGAACCTGTCCCTCCAGCATGTTCTGTTGATAGTGGTAATGAGGTTGAGTTCTCTGGAGCATGTGGTGCGGAGGGACTGGGATTTCTTTAGATGTAATAGAGCTGGGTCAGAATTGGCTTTATAAGTCAAGCAGAGATTGCCTCTAAGTAGGCGATATGAGACAGAGAATAGTTGGGAGTTTTTTGAGTCTTAAGGCCTTTGTGAGGTACTTTTGCGGCCTCTCCAGTTGTTGCAGGTGTCTAGTGAGGTACATGCCAAATGGGGCATTGTACTTGACTGACCTAATGAGGGAAGAGTAGAGGGAGACAATGACCTCTTTCTTCCTGGGTGCAAAACCCTTAGTAATGAGATGTGCCACATAGGACTTTCAGACCACAGTAGCAATTTGGTGGTCAAAAGAGAGGTTGCTGTCAACCTGTGTTTCCAGATCTCTTATAATGCCTTCTCTGTTCAGTGGACTACCATCGATGTGGTAATTCATGGGAACTGGGTTTTTTCCAACAGGGATGACGACATTTCTTTGGCACTGAGCTTAAGGCCATGGCTCTGACACCAGTCGTTGGTCTCTGTGAGGCCTTTCTGTAAGATGTCAACATCACTTGGGGAGTGAATAATGGCGCCCAACTTGCAATCGTCTGAGTTAATAATGGCTCCCAACTTGCAATTGTCTGCGAACTTTATCAGCCAGAGTTCCTTTGTGTTGGCCTGGACTTCTGAGAAGTAGATACCAAACAAAAGAGGACCCAGGACCAATCACTGTGGGACTCCACTCATGACTGGTTGGCAGTCTGACTTGGCGTCAGCTACTTTCACACTGTGGGTTCTGTGAGCCAGTTTGCAACCCACCTAGTGATATAGGTGTTGTTGCCTAGCTTAGTGAGATTTTCTATGACTCCTGAGTGGGGAATGGCATCAAAGGCCTTGGCCAGATCAAGATAGGCTGTATGAACAACCTTGCATTCATCCACAGCTCTGGTGACTGACTCAAACAAGTCGACCAAGTTGAGCAGGCATGATCTACTCTTCACAAAACCAAACTGTGTGGGATCCAAAGTTTGGAAAGTCCCTATATCCTTGTTTACTAGGTCCATGATGATGCATTCCATAGCTTTGCATATCAGACTTGTCAGGCTAATGGGGCAATAGTTCCCAGGGTCTGTAGTCGCTACTCCTTTGTGGAGAGGGATAATTATAGTAGTGCGCTATTCGGTAGGTACAAAGCCTGAGGTGAGGCTGTGATTGAACAGAGTATACAGGTGAGGTGCCAGTTCACTCTGTAGTTCATTTAGAACACATCCGGGGATATTGTCAGGTCCCATAAAAGCTGGGATTCTTGGCCTTGGACAGTGCTGTTTTAACCTGTGCAGCAGTAATACTGGGTACCTGGCAATCTACTGGTATTGTGACTGGTCATTTGGGGAGGGGAGAGAGTTAAAGTTGGCACTGAATCTGTCGGCCAGTATATTGGCAATATCTGTTGGCTCGGTATATGAGGAACCATTGTGCAGTAGCTCAGAGCAAATCTGGGTATTGCTGTGGAGATTCTTTACATAACTATAGAAGGTCTTCTGGTTGTCTTTACTATCTGCTGCAATCCTGTTTTCATAGCTAGCTTTAGAGGATTTGATGAGGAATCTCAACTTTCTGTTGAGGCTGGTAAGGGAGTTTATCCAGTCTTGGGACTTCACCTTATTCTGCATCAGTTTCGTCCTTCTGTTGCAGAGTTTATGGCAGGGGACCACCACATTGGCTTCCTTTTTTTGGAAGAGAGTGTTTTGGTTCTATTGGGTATGGCGAGATCCAAGCATTTGTGTACGTGTTCGTACAGTGCATTGGTTTATGATTCGGTGGTCATGCAACTATTCTCCATTTGCATGGGGACTGTGAGATTAGCCACCTCTGTTTTTAGAAGCCCAAAGTTAGCTCTGGAGAAGTTTTCATGGTGGTTACCTTTGTGGTGGGTGGGGGGGATGTGGACTTCCAAGGTGATTAGTTTGTGGTCTGATCTAACCAGGGAGGAGTTGACTATTGGTGTAGAGCAACAGTCATCCATGTTAGTAATGACCATTTCAAGGCTGTTGCTACCTCTCGTGGGGGTAAGATAGAGCTGATCCAGTGCATTTGAATTAATGGATTCCGGGAAACGTTGGGCAAGTGTATTGGTACATGAGTAGTTTTCACAGTTAATGGAGGGGTAGTTGAAGTCGCCCAGTATGAGAGTTAGGTTGGACCCTAATACTCTCCAGGGTGCTTAGGAATGTGGAGTGTGAGTCTTTGGACATGGTTGGGGAACTATAAAAGGGTACGACCTGAATTGTTGTCTTACTCAATGTTAGCTGCACCTAAAATATCTCTATTCCATTATGTTGGGCTACCAGTCTGGAGGTGTGCGCATCTTTTATGAATATGGAAACACCACCGCCTTTGGAGCTTTGGTCCAAGTTCTGGGGCAGAAAGGTGTGGAATGAATTATAGCCTGGTAGTGCAGGAGTGCTTTCTGCTGCCTTGAACCAGGTCTCTGTTACATCACAAATGTCGATGTTCTCCATTTTAAGGAGTGCTTCGAGTGAGTGCATTTTGAGATTTAGACTTCTCGCGTTGAGCAGCATAACCCTCAGATTGCATTTGTTTGTAGCTGTTACGATGGTAATTTGGTCTTTGGAACACCGCCTAAAAAGGCACTATAGGGGTGGCAAGTGCCTTGGCCAGTATCTGTAAACCTAGGGGTGACAAATAATGTATACTTTGGGATTGTAGGGGGTTGTGCTGGTTATAAGTGGAGAAAGTGATGTTGAGATTGGAGGCTAGGGAAGTATGAACTGATTGCTGGGAGTAGGAAGGGGTGGAGCTTGCTTAGGTATAAATGTAATAAAAGAGGGGGTTGGTGGAAATGGGGGTAGGGTAGGGGAACAGAGCAGGCTGGACCAAGTTTGTGGTCGCAGTGTTTGGGGATAGAAACAAACAGTCAGTAAGCACTATATTCTTTACTTTTAACAAAGCAGTTTAGCAAGGTATAGAAATGGGACTTAATGAAAGAGAAAGTGATTGTGGTGGTATGACAAAACAGGAAGAGTATGAAACGAGGGTAGAAAGAAATACTGAGACACAGGGCAGCTAAAATATCTTACTGTGTAAAATTATAAATCTAAAAGGATGCATTGGAAAAGGAATATGATAGATTAAAGAAATAAAAAGGGGGGGGGTGATATATTGTGCAGTCTGTGAAAAATGCCCATGTTTTAAGTGGGAATACATTATTAGGAAACTTAAGACACAGAATAAGATATAATTTGCAAGAAATTAAATATCAGGTGAATACTCATGCACAGTGTAACTATATCAGAATGCAGGTCGTAGTTATAGATTTCATGTCCTTGAGAATGCATTACATAATAATAAGGTATGGTAATGTTAATGTCCAGGCTGAAATTAAGGAATTACACTCTGTGTCTGTTAAGAGTATTTTGAAAGCCAAGTCTATCAGTCGATAAAGAGTTAACGGCTCATTATAAATATTAGTTATGTAATAGGATTTGTAGATTCTGGATGCGTTCTTCCTTTCTTCTTTCACCTCTGCACTGACAGCAGCAAGTAAACCCTTCAGCAGAAGATCCCAAGCATACAATACTCCTCCAGTGTCAGGGTTAGGGTCCCCACAGCCTGAATTTCTTAGTACAAGCTGCCATTGATAAAAGTCATAACATGCTGCTCAGACTGGTGCTTTTGTGTGTTTCTCCATTTCTAAGGAAAGTGTGGGGCATGGAGCACTTGCAGCATGTCTACCAGGTTTTCCACACTTAACATCTGACATTTTCATTTAAGTGAGACAAGCAACTATGCAGACAGACACCACAGTAATAACAAACAGAGGGGAAGCTTCTATAAACCAGGGCCACTTGTTCAGTGGTATCAGTAGAAGCCATCTCACTATTTTCTGACTTAATCTGCATCTACTGCAACTGGTTTCCTTTCTGAGATAAATACCTTGAAATGCAATATTATGCTGTGCTGATCACAGATTAACAGAAAAAAAAAGCCAAACACAAGCAAGCTAAATATGGAAATTCCAAACAAACGTAATCAAATTCCCAAAACTCTCAAAATAAAACATGACATAACTGAATAAAGGCAAACTACAGTTGCAAAATAAAACTTTAGCCAGTTTTGTGGCAAAGAAGTAATATAGAGGTATAAAGCCCAAATTACATAGCCCATGTGACCTAGGTTCGATTAGTGGCTCGGGCATTTCAGGAACTGGCAGGGAGGGATGGAGTGCCTATTGGCAGGGGGGGGGGTTGTGTCCACCCTGAGGGAAGGCATAGCCCATAGAAGGGAGAAGCCCTCAGATGGAATAGATGAGCAGGAAAGGAGGGACAAGGGTAGGGCATTAAATAAAAATCCCCCCCCCCCAGTAGAAACAAGTCGCCAGCATGAACCATAAGGACACCCTTAAGATCCACACTGACCCTGCCCTGAGTTGAAGTCTGAGGGTGGAAGGAGGAGTTGGTAAACCTGGATGTAGGCACTAGGATGGCTGGAACATATGAAGCAAAAAAAGAGAAGAAAAAGTTGCAAAATAAAACTTAAAAGGAATACCTGACATTAGTTAAAAAAAAAAAAGAATTGTTCTGCAGTCAGTGAACCAGTAAAAACTATGAGGCATCTCACAAAACAGGACAGTCAACTTTTAATCAATTAATCAAGCATTTGTTAAGCTAGTTGAAAAACACATTTTAGTCAGAAAGTTAAGCTGCATGCAAATGCACACTGTACCCCCCATCTTTATCACCACCTTTGGGTAAAGTTGATAATCCTTCACTATAACACACTGATTCTCTTACTGGTAATACCTGACGTCCTTTCAGTTCATTCTCAGTTGACATAAGTAGCAACTCTAATTCTTTTATTCGTTTCTCTTTCTCAGGATCCTCCTCATTATAGTGTCTCTGAAAATGAGAGTTAAGACAAAAGACATTAAAAGTGAACGCTTGCACTAGATATTAAATGCAAAAATATGCAATATCTTCTCTCATCATAGTATCATATTAGTATTCCACTGTAGATCATATTTATTTATTTATTTCATTTATAAACTCCTGGTTATACACTATGCTCAAAGGAAAATGAAACACCAAGCTCAGAGTGTTTCTGATGTTTCACCTTTTATTTAAACTAGTCAGAAGGTAAGAGGTACTGAAAAGACCTGGGAGTACTCAGTAAGGCTTAAAGTATGATTAAATGAGTGACAACTTTTACCTAGCAAAAGTGAAAAACAATGCAACTGGAAAAAAAGCAGGAGAACAACAATGAAAGACAATGTACTAAAACACAAAGCATCTTAAAGGCAGTAAAAAGAATATCAGAAGTCTAACTCAAGTTGCAAGAATAGTATAGCTCAAATGAAAAATCACCATTACCAAAAGAACAGAGATTCAATTCCTGTGCGCCAGTGAATAAAGGATCTCCTCAGTAGTAGTGACACAGCTGCAAAAGGTGCATCTGTATAAGGAACTTAGTATAATAATAGATAGGACCACTACTATAGCAACAGTAATCACTGAACTCGCTGAAACAGAAGGCTCAGTGCTCAGCCCAGCTTCTACAGCTTATCATCCTTCCTTTTCCCAGTAAAAAAAGTAATATTCACCTGCACCATCTTGGAGGTCTTTCTTTCCCAAAAAACTAAGGTTAGAACTACCCTTATGACTCCTGAAACCACTGCAATCTTAACAGAAGTTCTAACATTGCCTAACTCCTTGTACACTCATCATTGGTGACAAGAAGGCTTTGCAAATGCTGGCTCATCCATAAGCATCCAGAATCAACAAGATAAGAAACAATGTAACAGAGGCAGATGTGAAGGTTAAATATAGGAAGCAATTTGGCATCCACCACAGCCGTATGATGCCCAACTCAGAAACAGGGAGAAGGTGGCTGGGAGATGGGACTGCAAGAATGATCCTAGTCATTCCTTACACACATCACCTTTACACCGAAATGCCTCTTGCATTGGACTTTGTCTCAGGTGCACTGAACTTTCAGCTCTCCTACGTGTGTCTCCAGGTTGTGTCTGGGGTGTTTGTGACAAATGTTTGAGCATTGGTGCCCTGTGTGAACAATGCCCCTTCGTTCTTCTGGATATGATGGTCCCAAAACTGGAGCTCCAGTCTGATGCATGGAAAAAGAATAATTTCCTTCAGGATGCGATTATGCTGATGACAAACACCCTTGAGATACCACTAAAGCTTCACATTATGAAGTCTTGTGACAGGAAATATTTTAGTATCTTCAAGCCATGTAACCCAGAATATTACTCAAAGCAGAGAGCCTGAAAAACATGGGAAACCGTCTGTATTTTGGGGTAATAAGTCCACTCAACATTGCTTCAAAGGAAGGGACAAAGAGTTCCAAAGTTTAAAGGAAAATTTATACGAACCAAAACCTTCTGCCTCCCCTCAGTGCACACACACACACACACACACACACACACACACACACACACACACACACACACACACACACACACACAAAATTAATAAACGCACATTGCCCATAAATTATAACAATATATCTGAAAGTTAGAAAAATAGCATGATATTCAACTCAAGACCTGACCCATCTGTTAAAAAGGAGAAAGAAATCAAAAAGTACAGTTGTGTGAGTTTTACTTACCATAACAGTAAATGTTCGAATGATCACTGCTGCTGCAGCCTTAGCTATATGGGTTATATCCTGCCAAGGATATAACAGTGGGTCAGCTTCCAAAGTTTCTGGGCACTTTCCATATGCCTAAACTGCTAGGTAGCTTGAGCTGAGCTGACTAAAAGACAAGTTTAGGCACAAAGCCCTTCAAAGTTTTCCTGCCAGAAGAGAGGGAGGATGAGCCCTGAAAGGGCAATGCTAGGAAAACCAAAGATAAATGGAAAGACCCAGGCATAAAAAACACAATAAAGCACAACAAACAGTGGGAGCAGCTACTGCAGCAGTAATCATTCGAAAATCTACTGTTATGGTAAGTTCAACTTACACAACTACGCCTTTAAAAGTTGCTTTCACAGAAAACACAGTAAAAAGCACTTTAAAACACTTTGCAATCCCCCCAAAGTAAAATAAACAATTTCTCCACAGAAAAAAATGGTTTTCAGTTACTTTACACAACTTTTAAACTGACAAGAAAAAAGAGCACTGCTGTTTAAGAGGAGGATAGTTTTGTCACAATCATTTAAAACACAAACTCCAAGCTTTAAAATAACTTTCCAGAAGAGAAAAGTGATAAAACACAAACAATTTATAAAATGGAAGGTTTTCCCCCAAGGGAACTTAATTGCCTAGCAAAGGAAAACACAAGCTATCGATCTTCGAAAGCCTCAGAGGAGCATACTTTTTGGCAGCAGTAAAGCTCTGAATGGGCTTCACACCCAAACTTGTCTTTTAGTCAGCTCAGCTTCAACTGCTTGACAGTATGGGTGAGTGGAAGGTGCCCTAAAGTTTTGGAAGCTGGCCTGCTGGCTCCCCACTGAAATGCGGCACTCAAAATGTAGAGTGCCAACAAACTGGAAAAAAAAAAAAAAAAAAAGACTAAAAACACAGGAGAAAAGAAGAGCAATTATGGGAATTACTTCTTAAAACCCCCACACCACCTGAACTTATATATGCCAACTGCAAGATCACCATACTTCAGAGAAAAGGGAATATTCCAAGAAACAGCACCTAGGACTTTGTATATACAAGTCCAAACGTTCAGCTAGTCAGTGTCTGTAATTCAGGACTCACTCTAGCAGGTCCCAACATTTCAAATGGTTACCGTCTGGCTGCTATATCCTTGAAAGGATATAACCCATACAGCTAAATCTACTGCAGCAGTGATCAATATGATGAACATCTACAACTGACCCATCTGGCTGCTATACCCTTGAAAGGATATAACCTATACAGCTAAATCTACTGCAGCAGTGATCAATATGATGAACATCTACAACTGACCCACAATTACTTTTTGATGTTGCAAGATATACAGTTAAAAATAAATGGCTCCAAGTAATAAAAATAACAAAGGATGTATGTACTTTAACAGTGAAAAATTACCTTATCCAAGTGTTGTGAGAGAACAGAAGGATAACATCCAAAACTCCTTAATCTTGCAAACTTACTGTGGGGGGGGGTGGGGGGCTCAAAATCCAGTACAGCTAACCAAGAGTCCCGTTTCTCTGAAATAAAATAAGAAGTTATGTACCTACCATAACGTTCCATGTTAGTTGTCTTCTCTCGCCTTCTTTCTTGCTTGATGGGTTCGGAGCCGATCCCTCGGCTCCGACTCGGCACTTGCTAAGCTCGAGAGTCACTTTTACCAGCTCGAGGCAGCCCCATATCTCATGATACAAGGCGGTAAGTACCCAGATCTCGTTTGATGACAAAGGGCAATAGCACCAAGCATAAAATACTTCCCAAAGGAAGAAAGAAAAACTTACAGATGGAAGAAGGACCAGGTCTGAATGGTCTTCAGCATAACAGTTTCTTATAACAAGGTCTGTCCAGGTCAGGGGGAAGGAGGGAGGGTCGCAAGAAAGAAGGCGAGAGAAGACAACTAACATGGAACGTTATGGTAGGTACATAACTTCTTAATGTTAAGTTGTCAATCTCGCCTTCATTCTTGCTTGATGGGACCGCGTCCCTAGCACCTCTATCCTGGGTGGCTCAATGGAACAAACTCTTGAGGACTGTAGAGCCAAAACTGGCTCTGTCCCTGGAGGCCAAGTCCAATTTGTAATGGGAAACAAAAGTGTGAGGAGTGGCCCAAGTGGCCACTGCACAAATAGTGTCTAAAGGAAGTCTAGCTTGAAAAGCTGTAGAAGTAGCTAAGCTCCTAGTTGAATGTGCTTTAGGTTTTGAGCACAGCTGTTTTCCCCTGAGCAGATAAATTTCAGAGATGACCGAAGAAAGCCATCTGGACAAAGTCACTTTAGAAACAGGAAGGCCTTTTTTATTATCCGCATAGGAAACAAAAAGTTGATCAGATTTTCTAAATGTTTTTGTTCTGTCCAAATAATATCTAAGTTGACGGTGGACATCAAGATAATGTAGCTTTTGTTCAGCTCTATCTGAATAGTTTGGGAAAAATACAGGAGATCAATGGATTGATTCAAATTGTTCTTTGAAGCGACCTTAGGCAAAAAGGTTGGGTTAGTTCTCAAAGATACTCTGTCTTTGTGAAAAACCAAATAGGGGGGGTCGAACCGAAAGAGCATGAAGTTCAGACACCCTCCTGGCCGATGTAATAGCCACTAGGAATAAAGTTTTCCAAGAAAGAAATTTCAGGGAACAAGAAACAGCTGGCTCGAAAGGGGGAAGAATCAAGGATGTCAGCACTAAATTTAGATCCCACTGAGGAGGAGGATTCCTGATTGGAGGCTTTAGTAGGAAAATTCCTTTCAAGAAGGCCCTGCAGAGCCTATGGGACATAATATTATGATCTGCTATCCCGACATGAAAATTGGAAATAGCAGCCAGTTGAACTCTGACTGTGGAAGAAGAGGAGCCTGCGTGAAAAATCTCTGCTAAGAAGTCCAGGACTGCCTGAACAGGGGCAGTAAAAGGATCAATATTCTTGGCCTTAGCCCAATAAGAGAAACGTTTCCATTTGCTTGTATAAATCCTCCTGGTAGAGGATTTTAGCGAAGCTACTATGATGTCTCTAACTGGGTTAGAGATCAAAGGAAGCCTGGCTAAGGAAGGAAGTGGAGCAACCATGCTGTGAGGTTGAGAGAAGGGATAGACCGGTGCAGCTGACCCGATTGGTGAATCAGAAGATCTGGCACTGGGTCCAGATGCCACGGCTGCACCAAAAGGTGATGATGGAGGAACAGGAACCAAACTTGTCGAGGCCAGTAAGGGGCAATGAGAATCAATTTGGCTCTCAAAGCGGTAGCTTTCTGGATAACCTGAGGGATCAGAGGAAATGGAGGGAAGGCATAAAGAAGTCCCTGGGGCCAATCCTGGGTCAGAGCGTCTCTGGGGGGATGGCCTGATAGAGGGAAGAGGCAGAAGAAGTCTGGACATTTGCTGTTTTGGGGAGTAGCAAAAGATCGCAACATGGACGACCCCATTCCAGAAAAATCTCTTCCGCTATAGATTGCTTGAGAGACCACTCGTGAGGCATGAGAATAGCTCTGCTCAATCTGTCCGCTACAATGTTGGTTTTCCCAGGGATATGCGTTGCTACCAGAAACCGATGAGAGGAGATCGCCCATTGCCATAGTCTGAGCGCTTCTCGACACAAGGGGTAGGACTTGGTTCCGCCCTGTTTGTTGATATACCAAACTACAGACATGTTGTCTGTGTGGACTGCAATTGTCCCTACGGAAGAAAGTCGTTGAGGGCTTGCAACGTTAAAAGCACTGCTCTCATCTCCAGGACATTTATGTGCAGATGGTACTCGAGCGGCTGCCACGTCCATGAACCATCCTGCCCTGATAATGACCCCCACCCGATCAGGGAGGCATCCGTGGTGACAGTGGCTATCGGGGATGGGGTACAAAGTACCTGCCTTGGTGAACCTGAGGAGATGTGATCCACCAAGCAAGATGATCTTTGCAAGTCTGTGTCACCAGAATCTGGTGACGCATTGGAAGTTGTTGGTATGACCACTGTGTGAACAGCATCCACTGAAGAAGGCGCATGTAGAATCGAGCCAGGGGAAGAAGAGTAATGGACGCAGCCATGAGGCCTAATACCTTTAGAACCATTCTGGCCTGTACTTTCTTGTTGGCCAGAATGATCCTGACATGACTCTGAATGTCTGAAACTCTTTGATCTGTAAGGGTAGCTGACATCCGAACAGTGTTTAAGTTTCGGCCTATGAAGGTAATAGACTGGCAGGGCGATAAGGATGACTTTTCGAAGTTGATCGAGATGCCCAAATGAGAACAAAGATTTATTGTGTAATCCCTGGCTTGCATAAGCTGATGCCTGGTGGTGGCTGACAGGAGCCAGTCGTCGAGATACGGAAACACCTGGAATCCTTGACGTCTCAGGTGAGCCGTGACCACTGCCATGCATTTGGTGAACACTCTGGGGCTGTAGTGAGACCAAAGGGCAGGGCTCTGAACTGGAAATGACTGGACCCCAGCCGAAGCGGAGAAATCTCCTGGGCGTCTGTGAATTTTGATGTGATAGTACGCATCCTGAAGATCTATTGAGCACATCCAGTTGTCCTTCTGTAAGAAGGGCAGAATTGACTGAAGAGTGACCATTCGGAATCTTGTCTTCCTCACAGACTTGTTGAGTCTGCTGAGATCAATATTGGTCTCCAGTCTCCTGTCTTTTGGGGACCAAAAAGAACCTTGAGTAGATTCCGGGCTCTGAATGGTCTGTTGTAACTGGCTGAATGGCTCTTTTTTGCAGTAGTTTTGAGACTTCTAACTCTGCAATTTCCCTTAGACCGGGTGGTACATCTGGAAGGGATTTGAGGGAAAGGACTTTCCTCGAAAGGAATTATGTAACCCTTGGATATGATCGACTGTACCCATCTGTCTTGAGTGAGGGAATGCCAGGCTTCTGGGTACAGTGATAATCTTCCCCCGACTGCCTCCAAGGAGGGACAGCCGGGCAACATCTCAGGGATGCTGAAAGGGCTTGTCAGAGAGAGGCTCTCTGTTTCCCTGGTTTTTTGGACCCCCTCTGCCTCTAGAGCGGCGTCTGTTGTTGTTACCCCCTCTGCCTCTAGGGGTAAACTGACCACGTGAATCCGGCGTGACTCCTTGGGATTTACAGAACCACATTTTTCCACCTTTCTGTCCTTTGGGATAAGGTCTAGCAGGGGTGGAAAAACGGACTCCTACAGCAGAAAGAGTCTTGCCGTCCTGTTCGCACCTGGTCAAAGTTTCCTTCACCTGAGGGCCAAACAAAGCTGACCCATCAAAGGGAGAATTTGTGAAGGACGCCTTGAAGGGAAATGCAAAGTCACATAGCCGCATCCAGGCTTGGCGTCTAAGAGCCACACCTGTACCTGCGGCTCTACTCGCTCCATCAGCAGCATATGATATTAGCCGCATGGAGGAGTTTGCAATGGAATTAAGGGTTCCTAGCTGCAAAGCAATCTTTTCTTGAGCTCCTGCAGCTGTAGGATCCTGTACTACCTTCACCCAGCTCCTTAAGGATATCCCTCTGGAGTCTGGTGAAGTGACACAGGTAATTCAGCGAACGCATAGCAAAGGTCGCTGAGGAAAACATCCGCTTACCGTACCTATCCATGGTCCTAGAGTCCTTATTAGGAGGATGGACGGTGCGGAAGGATCTGCAAGTTCCTTCTTGGTGGCCGCAGCCACCACCATGGCATCAGCGGGGACAACCTTAGTGAGGAATTGCTTGTCACCCGGGGCAGTGATAAATTTTGAAGGCCTCCTAGGGACTGGCTCTACAGAGTCAGGAGCTGCCCACGCCTTTCGGGCAATAACCTGCATAAGGGGTCGAAGGCGGAGACACCCAGGAGGTGGAGGGCCGAGATCCAAACGCCTCTAGGTATACTGACTCATCCTCAGAGGGATTGTTGGTGGGCCAGTTTCCCCTCTGTTTAAGGAGTTCTAGGATGTCTGAGAAGGAGACATCCTCAGAGGGGGATCTAGGGGATCCCTCTGACTCATCAAAGTCAGTATCTGAAGTGACAGACTCGGGGGAGTCTACATGTTTCCTCTTACAAGTCCTCTTCCTAGGAAGATCTCCCGAAACATCAGGAGAATCCTCGGAAGAGGGGGAAATTCCCAATGGGGAAACCTGAGGCGGAGGATCTCTGGGTCCTTTAGCAAGAGAAGTGGCAGAGATGTCAACAGGCACTATAGAGGGAGGAGCTACGGGAACAGACTGCTGACTGATACCAGTGGCCAGCACACTCTTCATCACCTCGAATGCTCCCCTCCCAGGCAGGTCCGAGAGAACCCGTTCCGAAGAACTAGGAACTCCAGGGACCACCGAAAGGGAAGTCTCCGAGGCAGATGTCGGAGCCGAGCTCACCAAGGCCGAGGCTCCAAGGGGAAGAGCGGGTTCGGACAAGGGTCCGATGCCACTCACCCCCTCGGAGGAGACCATGGAAGCCCGACCACCGAATCCCTCTAAGGAAGGTCTCGAAGAGGAGATAAGAGTAGAGGCTGAAGGAACAGAAGGGGGTATCTGTCCTCCAGCCGTAGCAGTAACCATTCCCGAAGACTCCAACTCCAAGCTCTGGGGTAGAGTTGAAGGAGGAACTGTAACGAGGTGTGGACCAACAGTCGTCTGTTGAGACGGACTATGTAACATTTGGGCCAGTACCTGTGACTTAAGTAATCTGCTGACCACTCTCTCTAAGTCATAGTCTGACAGTCTGGATGACCTTGAAGATCGGCTCCGATGGCTCCGTTCCGAAAGGAGAGGTGAAGCCGGAGCCGAGAGTATCGGCTCCAAGGAAGGAGACCTCGACCTTTTCCTGGAATGAGCCATCGGAACCGATGAAACTATAGATCCTGTCGGAGCCGAAGACTTATCGGAGCCGACAGGAAGCCTCGATGCATCGGCTCCAGCGGAGCCGATACAGCCACAAAGTAACGGTGTCGGAGCCGATCGGGCCGACACGATGCCTGTGCCACATGGTGGCCGGAACCGATCGGAGCCGACACCGAAGTGGTCGATGCAGAATCGGCACCGATAGCCATCGGTGCGAAGGCTTAAGCCAGAATCGGCTCCAGCGGGCCGATCTCGACTCAGAATGAGTCGGAGCCGAGGCCGCAGGCTTAGACACAGAAGCCTGGGCCTTGGAAGATTTGGCTGATTTAGATGGAGCCGACTTAGCGGAGAGCCCTCCGGCAAGAAGGCCCCTAAGAATCAGTTTGTTTCTTCTCTCCTGCAGGACTCTCTGGCTGAAGGAATGACATATAGCACAGGAGTCCTGCAGGTGAAGAGGCCCCAGGCAATACAGGCAAGAAGTGTGACCGTCTGTCAGAGACATCTTCTGACAGCACGAGTCACACTTCTTAAAGCCTGAGACCCTCTCCTTTGACATGGTGTTTCACAACACACACACACACCAGTCAAAGAATTAAATTAAATAAAATACCAAAAGGTATTACAAGAAAAAACACACACACACACCCTAACAGGGGGGGGATGGGATGGGTAAAGTTTGACTAAAAAAAATTAGTAGAGACAGGGAATTTTCTGTCAGAAAATCTATATAATTAACTTAAAACTAAAAATTAAGTGGTTTTTAGCAAAAAGGGGCTAAAATATCAAAGTAGTGAATCACTTACCAGGAGCTGGTAAAAGGAGGACCTCATAAGCGAAGCGGCAAACGAGATCTGGGTACTTACCGCCTTGCATCATGGGATATGGGGCTGCCTCGAGCTGGTAAAAGTGACTCTCGAGCTTAGCAAGTGCCGAGTCGGAGCCGAGGGATCGGCTCCGAACCCATCAAGCAAGAATGAAGGCGAGATTGACAACTTAACATCAAGTCTTCATAAAGGCGTTCTCTTTCCAATGATTAAGAACATTTATATTGTGTTCTTCTGAACAACCTGTTCTATGCCCATGATGGGATCTGCACTACTACTTCTGAATTAGAGGCTAGACTGACTGAGGAAGTCACAGTTCCAGTGCAACAGCATAAGCTTTTCCAGGTAGGAAAACAGCCCAACCTACCACTCCTAAATAATGGGAGAGCACCCTCCTGCTCCACTTTTTGAAATTTGTTACTACTACTCCACTTAGTCAATCAAAAGGTGGTTCCAAGGCTTCAAGGTATGTTAACCACAATGCCTCAACAATGTTGCGCACGCCTTCAGAATTTATGGCCATATTTTATTTGGTCCCACAGCTTTACAATAGTGGAACTATATACTTGTCACAATGACTATCTACAAATGAAGCAGACCCCACAATCCATTTCTTGCACTGCCTCCTAGCAGAAAGGCAAATCCTAGATACAAGTGTTTCTCAAAGTGTTATCCACTTCTAAAAATGTCTCATGACAGTCTGTTTCCCCACCCTAGTCAGGAACAGCCCTTGCAACAATCTGCCATTCCCTAGCGAGTCACTGAATGGTTTGCCAAAATCTTTGCAGACATCTGAAAGTCATTCTCTGTGACCCTGCCAAATTCCTCTGACATCTGGGCTTTCTTTTAACTACTGTAGCTGCTGCCTTTCTGGTTTGTCAGTACCTATCAGTCACATCTGTAGACTCCCTCGCAGTGCACAGGGGATTTCTCTTTTAACACAATGGCTTTCCTTTCTAACGGTGTCCATCAGTGGGTTCTATGGGTATTGCCATAATAAATACAACACAACACACTTTCTAGCCATAGTTCCTTGCCATTGCTTCAACAATTAAAAATTTGAACCACGTCTGTTAAGATTTCACATCCCCAGCCTTCCTAGGTACATGGGAAAAGTTCTTCTGGAGGTCTTAGTTAAATTCCTCCTTCTGCGGAAAAGCAACAGCTAGGTATTTCCAGGGCACCTTAACTATGTGTTTTTCTGGGTTTGTCCCCCCACCACCCCAGCAGTATGTCCCAGGTGATCAGATGAATGGTCAGCATTTCTATTGACTAGAATATATGGCCTCGGGTCTTTCACTGCAATAACAAAACTGACCAATCTTTGGTTGTTTGGTAGCAAGTACACTTATGAGTACCTTTGTGTGCAAATATATTACCTGAAATGGACAATCCATAAATTCTCTGCTTGGGCTGAGATCAAGGAAGCAATTCCTCATAAACATGCCCCTCTGATCACAATTTCTTCCTTGCAAAGATACTGGAGGGTCACAGGAGTTTGCCAGAAAGATCTGGTGAAGGCTTACAGCCTTATACCCCAGAAAGCCTTAAGGGGGTGCTACAAAAGTATGGTCACTGCAACACAATTTAGCCCCTGTACTTGAGGAACAAGAGCTGTGGCAACACTTTCTGCAATTTAGTTGAATATGTTCATCATGGTCACAGTACTCTGCCAAGGGTGAGCCTCATCTCTTGCTATTTTCACAAAGAGAACATCAAAGAACAATCAAGGTCTGGGATAGTATAAAAGTCTGACGTTGTGAGGGTTGAATGTTTGAACATGATGCCCTCAAGTTTAAATGACTAATATTTTGTGGGTTTTTCATTGCAGAATGTATGGCTGGATTCAAAAGCAGCACCTCCAAAGCAAAAGGTTATAGTTCTCTCCCAAAAAAGAGCATACTGCTCTGTGTAAGTAAAGGGGAGGCAGCTATCTCATTAAAGAGGAGCTGAAGTACCTCTGTTCTTAAGTAAAGATGGGGAATTGTGCGACTAACCAGTAGACAGGTGTAGCTGTAACAGTACTCAAGGCATTGTACCAGACTGTGAGAGCAAAGAAAGAACTAAGTCATAGGATGAAGCGCTCAGTTTTCTTGACAATTTTTGTCCCCATCCTTATATATGGACAAGAGTTTTGGGGAGTGACCAAAAGGATGAGTTTGCAGATACACATGGTAGAAATGTGCTCTTCACATGATAACATAGTTCACTCTCCATTACAGTAGAAAACTACTCTGCTGTCTGGTGGGATCTTAAAGAGTACATCCACTCCTTCTCCACGGTTTAATGACTCAGTTAAAAGTGGTATTGGTACTTTTATCGGGATGTTCCCAAAGTGTCTCACAGCCCACTGATAGGACATCCTAGATTGACCCAAAACACAATGGAAGGAATTTCTCCTGACTGAGTGAAACATCTGGGGATTCAAAGGGATGGACAGCAGACTGTTGCTGAAAATAAGACTCATCTGCTATATTCACTCTGTTACTCCTGCAACCACCATAAATATAAAACATTTAGAAAACCAATACGTGGCAAATGAATTAGAACCCGAGTTAACAATGAAGCCTGGAAAGGATTTAGAAGGTGTCAGAGACAGGGAACAGAAAAGAAAAAGAACTCTTAATATATACCTCTAAGACAGTCTTTCTAAAACGATAAGGCTAGCCTTCCTGGGGAAGCCATGGCCTATTTCACAGTAGAACCAAGAACGCCTGAAGATGAGTACTTAGAACATTAACTACTATAGATTCATTTAATGTGGGATCATGTTATATGTAAACAAACGGGTATGAATTTGAATATTTGAATGCTTATTAATAACAAATAAATAATGTACTAAGCCAAATCTAGACTACCGTAAGTGCAAGCATATGTTTGTGGGGGAGGGCACTGTTCACTGCAGCAGTTATTTGATTTATGCATAGGAAGGAACAATATACTTGGATATCTAGGTGAGGCCCAAGAAAGATTAGGCTGCAAGAAATCTTCTATTTATTAATTCATGTTAAGCTGAAGCCTGTAATTTTGTCCTGGACAATCTGGTTAACCTATACTTTCTTAAACATGGTCTTTTACTGTAGAAAACAATGTTGACTAAAAGTGACAGCAGTGGATGACATCTTATAGCTAACATTAGCTACACTGTAGATGCATTTCTTCAAGAGTCTCCAACTGTATGTCAAGTCCTAAAACAGTCTAACTAGTCCATATTTCATGTCGCAAATAAATACATAATTAACCAACTCTGACATCCACTACAAAAATGAACCCTGGAAATTTAATAATAACTCAAATAATTAAGAAATTTGGTAACCAACATGGAAGAGTTACAAATAGTTTTACAAAACCTATTCAAGGCTGTTGCTGCCTTACTGATAGGAAGTGTATCAAAAATAAGAAGTTATGTACCTACCATAACGTTCCATGTTAGTTGTCTTCTCTCGCCTTCTTTCTTGCTTGATGGGTTCGGAGCCGATCCTCGGCTCCGACTCGGCACGTGCTTTAGCTCGAGAACTCCTTTTACCAGCTCGAGGCAGCCCCATATCCCATGATGCAAGGCAGTAAGTACCCAGATCTCGTTTGTTGACAAAGGGCAATAACACCAAGCATAAAAATACTTCCCAAAGGAAGAAGAAACTTACAGATGGAAAAAGGACCAGGTATGAATGGTCTTTAGCATAATAGTTTCTTATACAAGGTCTGTCCAGGCCAGGGGGAAGGAGGGAGGGTCGCAAGAAAGAAGGCGAGAGAAGACAACTAACATGGAACGTTATGGTAGGTACATAACTTCTTAATGTTAAGTTGTCAATCTCGCCTTCATTCTTGCTTGATGGGACGCGTCCCTAGCACCTCTATCCTGGGTGGCTCAATGGAACAAACTCTTGAGGACTGTAGAGCCAAAACTGGCTCTGTCCCTGGAGGCCAAGTCCAATTTGTAATGGGAAACAAAAGTGTGAGGAGTGGCCCAAGTGGCCGCTGCACAAATAGTGTCCAAAGGCAGTCTAGCTTGAAAAGCTGTAGAAGTAGCTAAACTCCTAGTTGAATGTGCTTTAGGTTTTGAGCACAGCTGTTTTCCCCTGATCGTATAAATTTCAGTGATGACCGAAGAAAGCCATCTGGACAAAGTCACTTAAGAAACAGGAAGGCCTTTTTTATTATCCGCATAGGAAACAAAAAGTTGATCAGATTTTCTAAATTTTTTTGTTCTGTCCAAATAATATCTAAGCTGACGGTGGGCGTCAAGATAATGTAGCTTTTGTTCAGCTCTATCTGAATAGTTAGGAAAAATACAGGAGATCAATGGATTGATTCAGATTGTTTTTGAAGCGACCTTAGGTAAAAGGATGGATTAGTTCTCAAAGATACTCTGTCTTTGTGAAAAATCAAATAGGGGGGTCGAACCGAAAGAGCATGAAGTTCAGACACCCTCCTGGCAGATGTAATAGCCACTAGGAATAACGTTTTCCAAGAAAGATATTTCAGGGAACAAGAAACAGCTGGCTCGAAGGGGAAGAATCAAGGATGTCAGCACTAAATTTAGATCCCACTGAGGAGGAGGATTCCTGATTGGAGGCTTTAGTAGGAAAATTCCTTTCAAGAAGGCCCTGCAGAGCCTATGGTACATAATATTATGATCTGCTATCCCGACATGAAAATTAGAAATAGCAGCCAACTGAACTCTGACTGTGGAAGAAGAGGAGCCTGCATGAAAAATCTCTGCTAAGAAGTCCAGAACTGCCTGAACAGGGGCAGTAAAAGGATCAATATTTTGGGCCTTAGCCCAATAAGAGAAACGTTCCATTTGCTTGTGTAAATCCTCCTGGTAGAGGATTTTAGTGAAGCTACTATGATGTCTCTAACTGGGTTAGAGATCAAAGGAAGCCTGGCTAAGGAAGGAAGTGGAGCAACCATGCTGTGAGGTTGAGAGAAGGGATTGACCGGTGCAGCTGACCGGATTGGTGAATCAGTAGATCTGGCATTGGGTCCAGATGCCACGGCTGCACCAAAAGGTGATGATGGAGGAACGGAACCAAACTTGTCGAGGCCAGTAAGGGGCAATGAGAATCAATTTGGCTCTCAAGGCGGTAGCTTTCTGGATCACCTGAGGGAACAGAGGAAATGGAGGAAAGCATAAAGAAGTCCCTGGGGCCTATCCCGGGTCAGAGCGTCTCTGGGGGATGGCCTGATAGAGGAAGAGGCTGAAGAAGTCTGGACATTTGCTGTTTTGGGGAGTAGCAAAAAGATCGCAACATGGACGACCCCATTCCAGAAAAATCTCTTCCGCTATGGATTGCTTTAGAGACCACTCGTGAGGCATGAGAATAGCTCTGCTCAATCTGTCCGCTATAATGTTGGTTTTCCCAGGGATATGCGTTGCTACCAGAAACCGATGAGAGGAGATCGCCCATTGCCATAGTCTGAGCGCTTCTCGACACAAGGGGTAGGACTTGGTTCCGCCCTGTTTGTTGATATACCAAACTACAGACATGTTGTCTGTGTGGACTGCAATTGTCCCTACGGGAAGAAAGTCGTTGAGGGCTTGCAACGTTAAAAGCACTGCTCTCATCTCCAGGACATTTATGTGCAGATGGTACTCGAACGGTTGCCACGTCCCATGAACCATCCTGCCCTGATAATGACGCCCCCCACCCGATCAGGGAGGCATCCGTGGTGACAGTGGCTATCGGGGACGGAGGTACAAAGCACCTGCCTTGGTGAACCTGAGACGATGTGATCCACCAAGCAAGATGTTCTTTGCATGTTTGTGTCACCAAAATCTGGTGACGCATTGGGAGTTGCTGGTATGACCACTGTGTGAACAGCATCCACTGAAGGAGGCGCATGTAGAATCGAGCCAGGGGAAGAAGAGTAATGGCCGCAGCCATGAGACCTAATACCTTTAGAACCATTCTGGCCTGTACTTTCTTGCTGGCCAGAATGATCCTGACATGAGTCTGAATGTCTGAAACTCTTTGTTCTGTAAGGGTAGCTGACATCCGAACAGTGTTTAAGTTTGCGCCTATGAAGGAAGGTAATAGACTGGCAGGGCGATAAAGATGACTTTTCGAAGTTGACTGAGATGCCCAAATGAGAACAAAGGTCTATTGTGTAATCCCTGGCTTGTATAAGCTGATGCCTGGTGGTGGCTGACAGGAGCCAGTTGTCGAGATACGGAAACACCTGGAATCCTTGACGTCTCAGGTGAGCCGTGACCACTGCCATGCATTTGGTGAACACTCTGGGGGCTGTAGTGAGACCAAAGGGCAGGGCTCTGAACTGGAAGTGACTGGACCCCAGCCGAAAGCGGAGAAATCTCCTGGAGCGTCTGTGAATTTTGATGTGATAGTACGCATCCTGAAGATCTATTGAGCACATCCAGTTGTCCTTCTGTAAGAAGGGCAGAATTGACTGAAGAGTGACCATTCGAATCTTGTCTTCCTGACAAGACTTGTTGAGTCTGCTGAGATCAATATTGGTCTCCAGTCTCCCGTCTTTTGGGGACCAAAAGAACCTTGAGTAGATTCCGGGCTCTGAATGGTCTATTGTAACTGGCTGAATGGCTCTTTGTTGCAGTAGTTTTGCGATTTCTAACGCTGCAATCTCCCTTAGACCGGGTGGTACATCTGGAAGGGAACTTGAGGGAAGGGACTTTCCTCGAAAGGAATTATGTAACCCTTGGATATGATCGACTGTACCCATCTGTCTTGAGTGAGGGAATGCCAGGCTTCTGGGTACAGTGATAATCTTCCCGACTGCCTCCAAGGAGGGACAGCCGGGCAACACCTCAGGGATGCTGAAAGGGCTTATCAGAGAGAGGCTCCCTGTTTCCCTGGTTCTTGGACCCCCTCTGCCTCTAGAGCGGCGTCTGTTGTTGTTACCCCTCTGCCTCTAGGGGTAAACTGACCACGTGAATCCGGCGTGACTCCTTGGGATTTACGGAACCACATCTTCCCACCCTTCTGTCCTTTGGGATAAGGCCTAGAAGGGGTGGAAAAACGGACTCCAACAGCAGAAAGAGTCTTGCCGTCCTGCTCACACCTGGTCAAGGTCTCCTTCACCTGAGGGCCAAACAAAGCTGACCCATCAAAGGGAGAATTTGTGAAGGGCGCCTTAAAGGATCCATAAAATCACATAGCCGCATCCAGGCTTGGCGTCTAAGAGCCACACCTGTGCCTGCGGCTCTACTCGCTCCATCCGCAGCATAAGATATTAGCCGCATGGAGGAGTTAGCAATGGAATTGAGGGTTCCTAGCTGCGAAGCAATCTTTTCTTGAGCCCCTGCAGCTGTAGGATCCTGAACTACTTCTCCCAGCTCCTTCAGGATATCTCTCTGGAGTCTGGTGAAGTGACAAAGATAATTCAGCGAGCATAGCAAAGGTCGCTGAGGAAAACATCCGCTTGCGTACCTATCCATGGTCCTAGAGTCCTTATTAGGAGGATGGACGGGCACGGAAGGATCTGCAAGTTCCTTTTGGTGGCCGCAGCCACCACCATGGCATCAGCGGGACACCCTTGGTAAGGAATTGTTTGTCACTAGGGGCAGTGATAAATTTAGAAGGCCTCCTAGGGACTGGCTCTACAGAGTCAGGAGCTGTCCACGCCTTTCGTGCAATAACCTGCATAAGGGGTCGAAGGCGGAGACACCCAGGAGGTGGAGGGCCGAGATCCAAACGCCTCTAGGTATACTGACTCATCCTCAGAGGGATTGTTGGTGGGCCAGTTTCCCCTCTGTTTCAGAAGTTCTAGGATGTCTGAGAAGGAGACATCCTCAGAGGGGTATCTAGGGGATCCCTCTGACTCATCAAAGTCAGTATCCAGTGACAGACTCGGGAGTCTACATGCTTCCTCTTACAAGTCCTCTTCCTAGGAGGATCTCCCGAAACATCAGGAGAATCCTCGGAAGAGGGGAAATTCCCAATGGGGAAACCTGAGGCGGAGGATCTCTGGGTCCTGTAGCAAGAGAAGTGGCAGAGATGTCAACAGGTACCATAGAGGGAGGAGCTACGGGAACAGACTGCTGACTGATACCAGTGGCCAGTACACTCTTCATCACCTCGAATGCTCCCTCCCAGGCAGGTCCGAGAGAACCCGCTCCAAGAGCTAGGAACTCCAGGGACCACCGAAGGGAAGTCTCCGAGGCAGATGTCGGAGCCGAGCTCACCAAGGCCGAGGCTCCAAGGGAAGAGCGGGCTCGGACAAGGGTCCGATGCCACTCGCCCCTCGGAGGAGACCATGGAAGCCCGACCACGAATCCCTCTAAGGAAGAGGAGATAAGAGTAGGGGCTGAAGGAACAGAAGGGGTATCCGTCCTCCAGCCGTAGCAGTAACCATGCCCGAAGACTCCAACTCCAAGCTCTGGGGTAGAGTTGAAGGAGGAACTGTAACGGGGTGTGGACCAACAGTCGTCTGCTGAGACGGACTGTGTAGCATTTGGGCCAGTACCTGTGACTTGAGTAATCTACTGACCACTCTCTCTAGGTCATGATCTGACAACCTGGATGACCTTGAAGATCGGCTCCGATGGCTCCGTTCCGATAGAAGAGGCGGCCGGGCCGAAAGTATCGGCTCCAAGGAAGGAGACCTCGACCTCTTCCTGGAATGAGCCATCGGAGCCGATACTACAGATACTGTCGGCACCGACTTCTCGGAGCCGACAGAACGTCTCGATGTATCGGCTCCAGCCGGAGCCGATACAGCCACCAAAGTAACGGTGTCGGAGCCGATCGGAGCCGACACCGATGCCTGTGCCACATGGGTGTCGGAGCCGATCGGGCCGACATCGGTGGTCAAAACAGATTCGGCACCGATAGCCATCGGCGCGAAGCTTTGTGGATCAGAATCGGCTCCAGCGGAGCCGATCTCGACTCAATACGGTCGGGCCGAGGCCGCAGGCTTAGAAACAGAAGCCTGGGCCTTGGCAGGTTTAGTTGATTTTGGTGGAGCCGACTTAGCCGGAGAGCCCTCCGGCAAGAAGGCCCCTAAGAATCAACTTATTAAATCTCTCCTGCAGGACTCTCTGGCTGAAGGAGTGACAAATAGCACAGGAGTCCTGCAGGTGAAGAGGGCCCAGACAATACAGGCAAGAAGTGTGACCGTCTGTCAGAGACATCTTCTGACAGCACGAGTCACACTTCTTAAAACCCGAGACCCTCTCCTTAGACATAGTGTTGAGAACACAACACACACACACACACAACACCAGTCTAAATTAACTTACACAAAAATACCAAAAAGGTATTCTATAAAATCCAACACACACACACCCTAACAGGGGGGGGGGGATGGGATAGGGAAAAAATGACTAACAAAAAATTAAAGGAGACAGGAAAATTCTGTCAGAAAGGGTAGAATATAACTTAAACTATCAATAAAAGAGTTTTTTTGACTAAAAAAGGGGCTTAAATCACAAAAGTGAACAACTTACCAGGAGCTGGTAAAAAGAAGACCTCCTAAGCGAAGCGGCAAACGAGATCTGGGTACTTACTGCCTTGCATCATGGGATATGGGGCTACCTCGAGCTGGTAAAAGGAGTTCTCGAGCTAAAGCAAGTGCCGAGTCGGAGCCGAGGATCGGCTCCGAACCCATCAAGCAAGAATGAAGGCGAGATTGACAACTTAACATCTATAGTTTTAATGCCTTTGTTAGCTGTGATACCTACCACATGTGGAAATGTCTTGTGTCACAATATAAAACTGATGAACATTGTCTGAGCTCTAGCAGAATCTGTTCTGCCTTCTAGGTGCTACTAACCAAAAAACACTGAGCTAAGAAGAAGTCATAACATCTCTTAAGGCTAGTAGAATGGGGGAACAGCCCAAACTCACATAACAGTATCTCAGCAGCACTGGTACATCACAGCAAGAGGTTCTCAAGTTCATTTCTCACCTAGGGGGCCCTCTGTACGGAGCTTGCATATCCCCACTGTGTCTCTGTGGGCTTTCTCCAGGTGATCCTGCTTCCTCCCACCTCCAAAAGGCACATGTTAAGTGGACCAGAGACTATTTGTCCTTAGGAGTACACTGTGTATGTGTGTATGAGGTATGGAAGAAAGGCCTGGCAAAATATTTCCATTCCCCACTTGCCTAATAAACCCCACAGATAGTGGTAGTTTACAGGGTCACTACAAGTGTCAGATGTGACTTGGAAGCACAAATGGATGGAAGGAATAAACTCAATCACTCTTCTCAGGTGAAGACAACCTTAACTTTTATTGATCACACAACTCCATTCACAAAAGGAGATGGTAAAGAAATATCTGTCTGTCTAGTCAGTGGAAAATGAATAAGGGGTATGCAAAAGTCCCCCTAATCTTGCTTAGACAAGGAGGAGGTAACCACTTTAAGCAACCTGTAGAATAGAGGGTCAATACCCACTCTGTAAGGGAAGAAAAGAGAAAGGCAGCATCTTCAGTAGAAAAAGGAAGGTAGTTGATACTGTTGACTGTTTTTTTTATAACTTAACTAGCACCTTTCTGTAATTAGTTTTACTGGCCCAGAAAAAAAAAATCCTGCAAAGGGTTTACTGTTAGCTGTGATCCTTAGAACAGTGAACATTTAACTGTGAATAGAGGGAATATATATACCAATTGCAAAACCACAGTATCTCGGAGTCCCCCCACAGAAAAGTACAGCAATCCCAGAGTAAAGTAAAAGGCGTGTTGTGTGCAGGGTCCAAAGCCCGGCTGCAAAACTGTAACAGTGAGTTTCAGAAGTCACTGCTTTTGTTAAGAACTGCCCATACATTTTCATAGTATCAGAACATGCTACCAGATCTGATACTTACAATAGGGAACCACTGGCCTGTGTATAGTCACTAGACACAAACTCTGCAAGACTTCAGAAGCACAGGTGTAGACAGAGGTGGTACTGGAAGCCTGTCTCAAAAAGCAGCAATGACCAATTGTCCCAGAGATAAATGGCACACGCAGGGGGAAAAAAAGTTGAGACTTTGATGAGCACAGATGGCCCTAAAAATGTTTCAGGGCTGAGGAAATCACTTTCTGCTGCAATAGCATCATTTGTCAAACCAAGTATATGCAATAGCCAGAGGAAGGCCAACACCCAAGCTCCACCACTCTGGGCAAATTATGAAGATAGACAGTACTCAAGCAGATGAACAAGGTTCCTCTTCCTTCCTTATCCCTTTTACTGGAAGAATCTGCAGTTCTGATGCAATACACAGTGGAGGTATGACTCTGGAGAGATCTCTAAATTATAGCAGGGATTTATGATTCCAGCAGTCATTCTCAGAAATGGTATGATGGTTGCACTCTCTGGCTCCTCCAGTGCTAAAATATCTCCAGGAGAGATTTCACAGTGTTAAAGTCAGACATGATGTGGAATGTCACTCAGGAATTCAAACCAAACTGTTCTTACTGTTGTTTCCTGCACCACTGACCTGCCTTCAAATATTGGATGAGACTTGATCCCCAGTTTCACTTGCCAGTACCAATATTATGCAAATGTCCACAGCAAACCAGGACTTTATAGGTGACTACTATAGCAACATTCAAACAACTTGTACCATGACTGTTCAAAGCATCTACATGGTTCCCACAAGGGTCCTCATACAGAGTTCCATGTTCCTTCTTCGTTCTAGAAGGCCTGGAACTAGACACAACAGATTTAAAAAAGAATGAATAAGCAACTATGATAGAAAAGCAAAACCAATGGGATTTACAACTGTAACAAATACATTTCAAGAAAAAGAAAATAAAAAAAAACGCAGACTTTACAGAAGCCTGGCAAGCAGCAAAGTAGTAATGACCAACTTGACACCACAGATGGTGATATAAAAGAGTAAACTGACTGCAAAAAAGAAAGAAGGTGGGGACCTTTAATACATGTAACTTTTACTTACAGTTTTATAGAAAGAATATGCTGACATATTGATAGGAAAAGCATAGCAAAGCGCAATCCCTAGCTCTGAACAGTAAAATTCCATCAATGTGAGTCCCAGACTTGCTAACACTCTACCAACCAGTGCAGGCTGAAGGAATCATAAGCTGTCTAGTGGGTGGTTCTACTGCTTGTGGAGTAACATGGAAAGATTATGGAGAGTAAAGAGTAACACAGGCTGAGATCATAAACATGCTGTTTCACTAATCCTAGTACTCATTTCAAACAGGTACAAGGAGTCAAAGACTAAGGAATATTAGTATTTATAAGTAATTAAATCTAACAAATTCATTCTGTACCAACCTGAATGGCAGCAGCAGCTGGCTGAGGAATATTTATTATATTTACATGCAGTGCTACAGGGTAAGGCACCTGACCAGGAATCTAAAACAAAAGACATAAAGAAATGAAAGCCAGCAATTACTTAACAGAATCAGAACACTTCCTGCACTGCTTCTTAAAAAGTCAGATGAAAACACACAAACACACACATGCACACTAATTGTTAAAGTATTCAGGTAAATAGGATTAACTGGGCGAAGGTTATCATGATCAGTCCCTACCACTGTTTAAACTTTGTGAGTTGGACCTTACTTGATATTTGTTATTTGCAATGGTTTAACAGTTACCCATCTAGCTAGTCTGAACACGTGAAGAAGCTGAGCACTTTATCTGAAGATTGCACTGCTGTCAGATGCAGTCCCTCAAAACTCTGTGCTGCTTTTGCCAATACTTATGAACATATGACACACGCACACACACACACACACACACACACACACACACACACACACACACACACACACACACACACACTTTTTAATACACAGACAACATGATTCTGCAGAGAGAATTTTCTAGCTTTCCTGTGAATGTGCATGACATTTGCCTATTATTATATATGCATCCTGAGGCTGGCATCTATGCCTTCTAACTGTCAAGTGCGAGGACCAGCTTAAAATTGCTGGCAACAGTGAAATAGGTAAAGTTAATCAGATACATGATGAATAAATATCTTTCCCAAACAATGTGCTACTAGGAATGCTTAACTACGGAATCCAATTCCATCTGCATGCAATGATCCAGTTTGCTCCTTAGAACAGCAACTCTAATGACTGATCAATTACCAGCGAGGTACACCTTATTCCCTTTAATCAAAGGATATTTACATGACTTGATGTTAAACGGCAAACACAGAAAATGAGATACTCTGATTCACATACTCAACCCTCTCATTAATGAAAATCTTTTCTTCTACATCAGTTCAAGCATTGTTCAAGTTCATTAAATTCTTGACCTACATTCAAGCTTTTAATCCCTAAATCTTAATGGAAAATGGTGCAGTCTGAGCTACTTCATATCAAACAGGCTAGTTTACCACCCATTTCTACTTTAAAATAATCTGTCATAACACGTGTCTGTGTACTAATTCACAGCTAAATTTATCACTGAGGCAATATATTCCAGTTTTCATTTTCGTGATTTCCTACAGTGGTCACTTCTGAGTGTTACAGTCATCTGAGGTATGGAAGTGATTTAACATTACCTACATTTCACCTACTCTAAGAGGGAATTCAGAGGTACAATCACAAGATGCCTCCAACTTCAGATGCAGAAGTAGTCACTATATAATGTACTGTGGATGTCAAATTTGGCTAACAGATATAGTGTTCTTACTTCTTCTTCTTTCGGCTTTTTCCCGGTTAGGGGTCGCCACAGCGGATCACCTTGACCGCACATTGAATGGCAGTGGAGTTTTACGGTGTCAAGTTGCCAGCCCGGCGCCCAACCTTCCACAGAAGGCACACTCACACGCACACCTAGGGCCAATTTAGAGTATCCAATCCACCTGCAGCATGTCTTTGGGATGTGGGAGGAAACCGGAGCACCCGGAGGAAACCCATGCGACCACAGGGAGGACATGCAGACTCCGCACAGAAGGCACCCCAGCCGAGGATCGAACCGGAGAACCTCTTGCTGTGAGGCGGCAATGCTAACCACTGCACCACCGTGGCCGCCCATATAGTGTTCTTACTAGATGAATCAATTTCCAGATAGCCTCTAATATTCCTTGACCTCATTAAAATTCAACTATGCTTTGACAACTGTTTGTCTTGGCTAAAAATGAAGCTTCTGTTTATCAAAGAATGATGTCGGACAGCTTTGCTTATTTTACCCATATTGCCAAAGTGATGCAATTCATTTTGCATTCCGGCATACTACAAACACTGCCATTATTAACTTGTGCTTCCTTAACTTTACAGTGTCCCCTTTTTAGGCCTCTACGCAACTTGAGGGCATTAGTTGCCTGCTCTTTTCCATGTATTCCCAAGACATTCATTCTTGCTCTCTGTCCTTATCTACCCTACATTTTCTCCCTAATGTATCTCCTCTTCCCTTTTTCCTTCTCATCCATTTCTATAAATGTTACCCACTAACTATAACTACCTTTTGCTCACTGCACTGGTTGGGTCTGCTGGCAGCAGTGAACTTCACTACATCTTTATACATATGTTAACAGGGTAAGTCCACCAGCTACAAACATTGCTTTTCAAAAGTGACTCAGAAGCAGTGTTTTGTTAAGTTACTTCTTCACAGTTGCAAAACAAAGGCGGAAGAAATCAAACCCTGTACCCTTTGATAACAAGAAGCAGACCATTAACAGTCTTCTTCTTCCCTTTCGGCTGTTCCCGTTAGGGGTCACCACAGCAGATCATCTGTTTCCATTTCTTCCTCTCCTCTGCATATTGCTCAGTCGCACCAACCGCCTGCATGTCCTCTCTCACCACGTCCATAAACCTTATCTTAGGCCTCCCTCTTTTCCTGTTACCTAGCAGCTCCATCCTTAGCATCCTTTTCCCAATATACCCATCATCCCTCCTCAGCAAATGTCCAAACTAATGTAATCTCGCCTGTCTGACTTTGTCTCCAAACCGTCCAACCTGAGCTGACCCTCTAATATACTGATTCCTAATCCTGTCCATGCTTGTCACACCCAGTGCAAATCTTAACATCTTTAACTCTGCCATGTCAAGCTTTGACTCCTGCCTTTTTGTCAATGCCACCGTCTCCAACCCATACAACATAGCTGGTCTCACTACCCTCTTGTAGACCTTCCCTTTCACTCTTACTGGTACCAGTCTGTCACAAATCACTCCTGACACTCTTCTCCACCCACTCCATCCTGCCTGTACTCTCTTCTTCACCTCTCTTCCACACTCACCATTACTCTGAACTGTTGATTCCAAGTACTTAAACTCATCCACCTTCACCAATTCTACTCCCTGCATCCTCACCACTCCTCTATCCTCCCTCTCATTCACACACACATTCTGCAGACCATTAACGGTACAGAGCCATAATCCTCTGTACTAACCACTAGACTTAAAGGCATCTTTTTTTTTTTTTAACCTGTAACAATGCCTTGCAAACTTTTTCTTTTGCAAATGATTACTGAATCTTTACATAATCTAATCAGTTGTGAATAAGAGTTGTTTGTTCCAAAGTTTCCTCAGAAAAAAAAAACAGCATTCTGTGCTCAGGAACAATCCTGTTACCAAAATGTATAATACATATATGTTACATTTTAGAGCACTACTATGCTCATAGAAAGCTTCATGAGAATATTCTCAACTGCTAAAATGTCTGAAAAATAGAACACTGTACTATAAAGAATTACACTAACCCATGAAATGCTGACATTTTAACTAAGTAACTAGTACAGCTCATAGGAGCAGTGTATGTGTCTGAGAACAGCAATATGAAGTATCTTACATATTTATGCATCTTCTGAAAGGTTAAAAGTGGTGCACCACCACAGGAAAAAAACAATCCCATAAGACATGTATGTGCACAAAAGGAGCAAAGTCAACAGAGACTATACTTCAAAAACACTACACATTTTTGCTTTCAAGTTGTTACTATGTTATACTGTCACAGCCTCTCTAATGCAAATAAATGTGCTACATTCGTTTCACAATATTCCCCATTCATTTCATAATCTGGCTTTTAACAAGCACATACATAGCCGACCTTAGGCAGAGGCCAACTAGGCGACTGCCTAGGGCGCCACTCTAGCAGGGACACTTTTCCAGTATTTACTTAATGTAGGTAGACCAGGATCGGAGCACCGGGTGGTGTGGTGGGGGGGTGCCATGGAGCTCTTTTGCCTAGGGAACCAGTTGACCTAAGGCTGATCTAGAGCATGTAGCTAAGATAATAAGAAAATTATTCTATGTTGCCCAACTTATACACAAGTATAAGGAATCCAGGTCCAAGGAACCACCAGACTTGCAGCCATCTTTTTTTAATCTGTAACAATGCCTTGCAAAATTTTTGTTTCACCAGTGTTTACTGTATTTTAAAAACACAACTCATCTTTACATAATCAAATCAGTTGTGAATAACAGTTGTTTGTTCCAAGGCTTCCTCAAGAAAAAAAAAAAAAAAAAAAAAAAAAAAAAAAAAAAAAAAATCGAACCAGACAGCTACAGTAGTTGAAATGCCCACAGTAATTTCTCACCAGGAGAATTCAGGGTATGAATACCCAGGCTTGCAATGATTGTCTAAAAGTTCTGTCATTGTATACAGTCTCCTACAGGCTGCTTGGCTTACAGGAGTTCCCCAGACCCATCTGACCTTCCTACTAACATGCCCCTCCCCTTATAGATACCCATGATACTCAGGACCCATGGAGGCCCTAGTGACTGTTAGCAGAATAACAATCTAAGGACCTATGAACAACAAACATGTTTATTTTTATTTATTTAGCATTTGTTTACCAGGACAGTCCAAATATGATGCAAGTATTTCCCTTTTCAGCAGAAGACTGGAGAGAAAAGTTACAGGTACGTCGAAAATACAATAAAAAAGTTTACAAACACGGAAATTCATTTTAAAAAAGTGCATAAACATGACTGACAGCAAGACAAAGTAAACAAATAAAAAATATGACAGCATAGTACTAAGCACAAGCACAATGTTAGGATTGAAGGGAGTGCAATACTAAGTAAAATGTTAAGATTGTAAGAACATTTCTGAAATCGGGTTAAAATCTTGTAC